>NW_027463872.1:0-119972 GCF_050947455.1 Rhinoderma darwinii
GCTGAGACGAATGCCGCCAAGATCGAGCGTCTATGACTTACGGTTCAAGAATTAGCCTCAGAAACAGTGGTTTTGAACATGCTGCCAATAGCTCGCCTGGGAAACATCCAGAGAAGTCCAAGATAGTGTTTTTTAGACTGGCTGCCACGAGCTGAAACGAATGCAGCCAAGAGCGAGCGTCTGTGACTTACGGTTCAAAAGTTATTCACATAAACATGGTTCTGAACTTTGCTGCCAGCCGCGAAAGCGAAAGCAACCAAGATCGAGCGTCTAGGATTTACTTGTGAATAGCTCGCCTGGGAAACATCCAGAGAAGTCAAAGACAGTGCTTCTATACTAATTGCCAGGCGCTGAGACGAATGCCGCCAAGATCAAGCGTCTAAGACTTACGGTTCAAGAATTAGCCTCAGAAACAGTGGGAAACAGTGCTTCTATACTAATTGCCAGGCGCTGAGACGAATGCCGCCAAGATCGAGCGTCTATGACTTACGGTTCAAGAATTAGCCTCAGAAACAGTGGTTCAAAACATGCTGCCAATAGCTCGCCTGGGAAACATCCAGAGAAGTCCAAGATAGTGTTTTTTAGACTGGCTGCCACGAGCTGAAACGAATGCAGCCAAGAGCGAGCGTCTGTGACTTACGGTTCAAGAGTTATTCACAGAAACATGGTTCTGAACTTTGCTGCCAGCCGCGAAAGCGAAAATAACCAAGATCGAGCGTCTAGGATTTACTTGTCAATAGCTCGCCTGGGAAACATCCAGAGAAGTCAAAGACAGTGCTTCTATACTAATTGCCAGGCGCTGAGACGAATGCCGCCAAGATCGAGCGTCTATGACTTACGGTTCAAGAATTAGCCTCAGAAACAGTGGGAAACAGTGCTTCTATACTAATTGCCAGGCGCTGAGACGAATGCCGCCAAGATCGAGAGTCTATGACTTACGGTTCAAGAATTAGCCTCAGAAACAGTGGGAAACAGTGCTTCTATACTAATTGCCAGGCGCTGAGACAAATGCCGCCAAGATCGAGAGTCTATGACTTACGGTTCAAGAATTAGCCTCAGAAACAGTGGGAAACAGTGCTTCTATACTAATTTCCAGGTGCTGAGACGAATGCCGCCAAGATCGAGCGTCTATGACTTACGGTTCAAGAGTTATTCACAGAAACATGGTTCTGAACTTTGCTGCCAGCCGCGAAAGCGAAAGTAACCAAGATCGAGCGTCTAGGATTTACTTGTGAATAGCTCGCCTGGGAAACATTCAGATAAGTCAAAGACAGTGCTTCTATACTAATTGCCAGGCGCTGAGACGAATGCCGCCAAGATCAAGCGTCTAAGACTTACGGTTCAAGAATTAGCCTCAGAAACAGTGGGAAACAGTGCTTCTATACTAATTTCCAGGTGCTGAGACGAATGCCGCCAAGATCGAGCGTCTATGACTTACGGTTCAAGAATTAGCCTCAGAAACAGTGGTTCTAAACATGCTGCCAATAGCTCGTCTGGGAAACATCCAGAGAAGTCCAAGATAGTGTTTTTTAGACTGACTGCCACGAGCTGAAACGAATGCAGCCAAGAGCGAGCGTCTGTCACTTACGGTTCAAGAGTTATTCACAGAAACATGGTTCTGAACTTTGCTGCCAGCCGCGAAAGCGAAAATAACCAAGATCGAGCGTCTAGGATTTACTTGTCAATAGCTCGCCTGGGAAACATCTAGAGAAGTCAAAGATAGTGCTTCCATACTAATTGCCAGGCGCTGAGACGAATGCCGCCAAGATCAAGCGTCTAAGTCTTACGGTTCAAGAATTAGCCTCAGAAACAGTGGGAAACAGTGCTTCTATACTAATTGCCAGGCGCTGAGACGAATGCCGCCAAGATCGAGCGTCTATGACTTACGGTTCAAGAATTAGCCTCAGAAACAGTGGGAAACAGTGCTTCTATACTAATTGCCAGGCGCTGAGACGAATGCCGCCAAGATCAAGCGTCTAAGACTTACGGTTCAAGAATTAGCCTCAGAAACAGTGGGAAACAGTGCTTCTATACTAATTGCCAGGCGCTGAGACGAATGCCGCCAAGATCGAGCGTCTATGACTTACGGTTCAAGAATTAGCCTCAGAAACAGTGGTTCAAAACATGCTGCCAATAGCTCGCCTGGGAAACATCCAGAGAAGTCCAAGATAGTGTTTTTTAGACTGGCTGCCACGAGCTGAAACGAATGCAGCCAAGAGCGAGCGTCTGTGACTTACGGTTCAAGAGTTATTCACAGAAACATGGTTCTGAACTTTGCTGCCAGCCGCGAAAGCGAAAATAACCAAGATCGAGCGTCTAGGATTTACTTGTCAATAGCTCGCCTGGGAAACATCCAGAGAAGTCAAAGACAGTGCTTCTATACTAATTGCCAGGCGCTGAGACGAATGCCGCCAAGATCGAGCGTCTATGACTTACGGTTCAATAATTAGCCTCAGAAACAGTGGTTCTGAACATGCTGCCAATAGCTCGCCTGGGAAACATCCAGAGAAGTCCAAGATAGTGTTTTTTAGACTGACTGCCACGAGCTGAAACGAATGCAGCCAAGAGCGAGCGTCTGTCACTTACGGTTCAAGAGTTATTCACAGAAACATGGTTCTGAACTTTGCTGCCAGCCGCGAAAGCGAAAATAACCAAGATCGAGCGTCTAGGATTTACTTGTCAATAGCTCGCCTGGGAAACATCCAGAGAAGTCAAAGATAGTGCTTCCATACTAATTGCCAGGCGCTGAGACGAATGCCGCCAAGATCAAGCGTCTAAGACTTACGGTTCAAGAATTAGCCTCAGAAACAGTGGGAAACAGTGCTTCTATACTAATTGCCAGGCGCTGAGACGAATGCCGCCAAGATCGAGCGTCTATGACTTACGGTTCAAGAATTAGCCTCAGAAACAGTGGTTCAAAACATGCTGCCAATAGCTCGCCTGGGAAACATCCAGAGAAGTCCAAGATAGTGTTTTTTAGACTGGCTGCCACGAGCTGAAACGAATGCAGCCAAGAGCGAGCGTCTGTGACTTACGGTTCAAGAGTTATTCACAGAAACATGGTTCTGAACTTTGCTGCCAGCCGCGAAAGCGAAAATAACCAAGATCGAGCGTCTAGGATTTACTTGTCAATAGCTCGCCTGGGAAACATCCAGAGAAGTCAAAGACAGTGCTTCTATACTAATTGCCAGGCGCTGAGACGAATGCCGCCAAGATCGAGCGTCTATGACTTACGGTTCAATAATTAGCCTCAGAAACAGTGGTTCTGAACATGCTGCCAATAGCTCGCCTGGGAAACATCCAGAGAAGTCCAAGATAGTGTTTTTTAGACTGACTGCCACGAGCTGAAACGAATGCAGCCAAGAGCGAGCGTCTGTCACTTACGGTTCAAGAGTTATTCACAGAAACATGGTTCTGAACTTTGCTGCCAGCCGCGAAAGCGAAAATAACCAAGATCGAGCGTCTAGGATTTACTTGTCAATAGCTCGCCTGGGAAACATCCAGAGAAGTCAAAGATAGTGCTTCCATACTAATTGCCAGGCGCTGAGACGAATGCCGCCAAGATCAAGCGTCTAAGACTTACGGTTCAAGAATTAGCCTCAGAAACAGTGGGAAACAGTGCTTCTATACTAATTGCCAGGCGCTGAGACGAATGCCGCCAAGATCGAGCGTCTATGACTTACGGTTCAAGAATTAGCCTCAGAAACAGTGGTTTTGAACATGCTGCCAATAGCTCGCCGGGGAAACATCCAGAGAAGTCCAAGATAGTGTTTTTTAGACTGGCTGCCACGAGCTGAAACGAATGCAGCCAAGAGCGAGCGTCTGTGACTTACGGTTCAAAAGTTATTCACATAAACATGGTTCTGAACTTTGCTGCCAGCCGCGAAAGCGAAAGCAACCAAGATCGAGCGTCTAGGATTTACTTGTGAATAGCTCGCCTGGAAAACATCCAGAGAAGTCAAAGACAGTGCAGCTATACTAATTGCCAGGCGCTGAGACGAATGCCGCCAAGATCAAGCGTCTAAGACTTATGGTTCAAGAATTAGCCTCAGAAACAGTGGGAAACAGTGCTTCTATACTAATTGCCAGGCGCTGAGACGAATGCCGCCAAGATCGAGCGTCTATGACTTACGGTTCAAGAATTAGCCTCAGAAACAGTGGTTCTGAACATGCTGCCAATAGCTCGCCTGTGAAACATCCAGAGAAGTCCAAGATAATGTTTTTTAGACTGGCTGCCACGAGCTGAAACGAAAGCAGCCAAGAGCGAGCGTCTGTGACTTACGGTTCAAGAGTTATTCACAGAAACATGGTTCTGAACTTTGCTGCCAGCCGCGAAAGCGAAAGTAACCAAGATCGAGCGTCTAGGATTTACTTGTCAATAGCTCGCCTGGGAAACATCCAGAGAAGTCCAAGATAGTGTTTTTTAGACTGGCTGCCACGAGCTGAAACGAATGCAGCCAAGAGCGAGCGTCTGTGACTTACGGTTCAAGAGTTATTCACAGAAACATGGTTCTGAACTTTGCTGCCAGCCGCGAAAGCGAAAGTAACCAAGATCGAGCGTCTAGGATTTACTTGTGAATAGCTCGCCTGGGAAACTTTCAGATAAGTCAAAGACAGTGCTTCTATACTAATTGCCAGGCGCTGAGACGAATGCCGCCAAGATCAAGCGTCTAAGACTTACGGTTCAAGAATTAGCCTCAGAAACAGTGGGAAACAGTGCTTCTATACTAATTGCCAGGCGCTGAGACGAATGCCGCCAAGATCGAGCGTCTATGACTTACGGTTCAAGAATTAGCCTCAGAAACAGTGGTTCAAAACATGCTGCCAATAGCTCGCCTGGGAAACATCCAGAGAAGTCCAAGATAGTGTTTTTTAGACTGGCTGCCACGAGCTGAAACGAATGCAGCCAAGAGCGAGCGTCTGTGACTTACGGTTCAAGAGTTATTCACAGAAACATGGTTCTGAACTTTGCTGCCAGCCGCGAAAGCGAAAATAACCAAGATCGAGCGTCTAGGATTTACTTGTCAATAGCTCGCCTGGGAAACATCCAGAGAAGTCAAAGACAGTGCTTCTATACTAATTGCCAGGCGCTGAGACAAATGCCGCCAAGATCGAGAGTCTATGATTTACGGTTCAAGAATTAGCCTCAGAAACAGTGGGAAACAGTGCTTCTATACTAATTTCCAGGTGCTGAGACGAATGCCGCCAAGATCGAGCGTCTATGACTTACGGTTCAAGAGTTATTCACAGAAACATGGTTCTGAACTTTGCTGCCAGCCGCGAAAGCGAAAGTAACCAAGATCGAGCGTCTAGGATTTACTTGTGAATAGCTCGCCTGGGAAACATTCAGATAAGTCAAAGACAGTGCTTCTATACTAATTGCCAGGCGCTGAGACGAATGCCGCCAAGATCAAGCGTCTATGACTTACGGTTCAAGAGTTATTCACAGAAACATGGTTCTGAACTTTGCTGCCAGCCGCGAAAGCGAAAGTAACCAAGATCGAGCGTCTAGGATTTACTTGTGAATAGCTCGCCTGGGAAACATTCAGATAAGTCAAAGACAGTGCTTCTATACTAATTGCCAGGCGCTGAGACGAATGCCGCCAAGATCAAGCGTCTAAGACTTACGGTTCAAGAATTAGCCTCAGAAACAGTGGGAAACAGTGCTTCTATACTAATTTCCAGGTGCTGAGACGAATGCCGCCAAGATCGAGCGTCTATGACTTACGGTTCAAGAATTAGCCTCAGAAACAGTGGTTCTAAACATGCTGCCAATAGCTCGTCTGGGAAACATCCAGAGAAGTCCAAGATAGTGTTTTTTAGACTGACTGCCACGAGCTGAAACGAATGCAGCCAAGAGCGAGCGTCTGTCACTTACGGTTCAAGAGTTATTCACAGAAACATGGTTCTGAACTTTGCTGCCAGCCGCGAAAGCGAAAATAACCAAGATCGAGCGTCTAGGATTTACTTGTCAATAGCTCGCCTGGGAAACATCCAGAGAAGTCAAAGATAGTGCTTCCATACTAATTGCCAGGCGCTGAGACGAATGCCGCCAAGATCAAGCGTCTAAGACTTACGGTTCAAGAATTAGCCTCAGAAACAGTGGGAAACAGTGCTTCTATACTAATTGCCAGGCGCTGAGACGAATGCCGCCAAGATCGAGCGTCTATGACTTACGGTTCAAGAATTAGCCTCAGAAACAGTGGGAAACAGTGCTTCTATACTAATTGCCAGGCGCTGAGACGAATGCCGCCAAGATCGAGCGTCTATGACTTACGGTTCAAGAATTAGCCTCAGAAACAGTGGTTCTGAACATGCTGCCAATAGCTCGCCTGGGAAACATCCAGAGAAGTCCAAGATAGTGTTTTTTTTAGACTGGCTGCCACGAGCTGAAACGAATGCAGCCAAGAGCGAGCGTCTGTGACTTACGGTTCAAAAGTTATTCACATAAACATGGTTCTGAACTTTGCTGCCAGCCGCGAAAGCGAAAGCAACCAAGATCGAGCGTCTAGGATTTACTTGTGAATAGCTCGCCTGGGAAACATCCAGAGAAGTCAAAGACAGTGCTTCTATACTAATTGCCAGGCGCTGAGACGAATGCCGCCAAGATCAAGCGTCTAAGACTTACGGTTCAAGAATTAGCCTCAGAAACAGTGGGAAACAGTGCTTCTATACTAATTGCCAGGCGCTGAGACGAATGCCGCCAAGATCGAGCGTCTATGACTTACGGTTCAAGAATTAGCCTCAGAAACAGTGGTTCAAAACATGCTGCCAATAGCTCGCCTGGGAAACATCCAGAGAAGTCCAAGATAGTGTTTTTTAGACTGGCTGCCACGAGCTGAAACGAATGCAGCCAAGAGCGAGCGTCTGTGACTTACGGTTCAAGAGTTATTCACAGAAACATGGTTCTGAACTTTGCTGCCAGCCGCGAAAGCGAAAATAACCAAGATCGAGCGTCTAGGATTTACTTGTCAATAGCTCGCCTGGGAAACATCCAGAGAAGTCAAAGACAGTGCTTCTATACTAATTGCCAGGCGCTGAGACGAATGCCGCCAAGATCGAGCGTCTATGACTTACGGTTCAAGAATTAGCCTCAGAAACAGTGGGAAACAGTGCTTCTATACTAATTGCCAGGCGCTGAGACGAATGCCGCCAAGATCGAGAGTCTATGACTTACGGTTCAAGAATTAGCCTCAGAAACAGTGGGAAACAGTGCTTCTATACTAATTGCCAGGCGCTGAGACAAATGCCGCCAAGATCGAGAGTCTATGACTTACGGTTCAAGAATTAGCCTCAGAAACAGTGGGAAACAGTGCTTCTATACTAATTTCCAGGTGCTGAGACGAATGCCGCCAAGATCGAGCGTCTATGACTTACGGTTCAAGAGTTATTCACAGAAACATGGTTCTGAACTTTGCTGCCAGCCGCGAAAGCGAAAGTAACCAAGATCGAGCGTCTAGGATTTACTTGTGAATAGCTCGCCTGGGAAACATTCAGATAAGTCAAAGACAGTGCTTCTATACTAATTGCCAGGCGCTGAGACGAATGCCGCCAAGATCAAGCGTCTAAGACTTACGGTTCAAGAATTAGCCTCAGAAACAGTGGGAAACAGTGCTTCTATACTAATTTCCAGGTGCTGAGACGAATGCCGCCAAGATCGAGCGTCTATGACTTACGGTTCAAGAATTAGCCTCAGAAACAGTGGTTCTAAACATGCTGCCAATAGCTCGTCTGGGAAACATCCAGAGAAGTCCAAGATAGTGTTTTTTAGACTGACTGCCACGAGCTGAAACGAATGCAGCCAAGAGCGAGCGTCTGTCACTTACGGTTCAAGAGTTATTCACAGAAACATGGTTCTGAACTTTGCTGCCAGCCGCGAAAGCGAAAATAACCAAGATCGAGCGTCTAGGATTTACTTGTCAATAGCTCGCCTGGGAAACATCTAGAGAAGTCAAAGATAGTGCTTCCATACTAATTGCCAGGCGCTGAGACGAATGCCGCCAAGATCAAGCGTCTAAGACTTACGGTTCAAGAATTAGCCTCAGAAACAGTGGGAAACAGTGCTTCAATACTAATTGCCAGGCGCTGAGACGAATGCCGCCAAGATCGAGCGTCTATGACTTACGGTTCAAGAATTAGCCTCAGAAACAGTGGGAAACAGTGCTTCTATACTAATTGCCAGGCGCTGAGACGAATGCCGCCAAGATCGAGCGTCTATGACTTACGGTTCAAGAATTAGCCTCAGAAACAGTGGTTCTGAACATGCTGCCAATAGCTCGCCTGGGAAACATCCAGAGAAGTCCAAGATAGTGTTTTTTTTAGACTGGCTGCCACGAGCTGAAACGAATGCAGCCAAGAGCGAGCGTCTGTGACTTACGGTTCAAAAGTTATTCACATAAACATGGTTCTGAACTTTGCTGCCAGCCGCGAAAGCGAAAGCAACCAAGATCGAGCGTCTAGGATTTACTTGTGAATAGCTCGCCTGGAAAACATCCAGAGAAGTCAAAGACAGTGCAGCTATACTAATTGCCAGGCGCTGAGACGAATGCCGCCAAGATCAAGCGTCTAAGACTTACGGTTCAAGAATTAGCCTCAGAAACAGTGGGAAACAGTGCTTCTATACTAATTGCCAGGCGCTGAGACGAATGCCGCCAAGATCAAGCGTCTAAGACTTACGGTTCAAGAATTAGCCTCAGAAACAGTGGGAAACAGTGCTTCTATACTAATTGCCAGGCGCTGAGACGAATGCCGCCAAGATCGAGCGTCTATGACTTACGGTTCAAGAATTAGCCTCAGAAACAGTGGTTCAAAACATGCTGCCAATAGCTCGCCTGGGAAACATCCAGAGAAGTCCAAGATAGTGTTTTTTAGACTGGCTGCCACGAGCTGAAACGAATGCAGCCAAGAGCGAGCGTCTGTGACTTACGGTTCAAGAGTTATTCACAGAAACATGGTTCTGAACTTTGCTGCCAGCCGCGAAAGCGAAAATAACCAAGATCGAGCGTCTAGGATTTACTTGTCAATAGCTCGCCTGGGAAACATCCAGAGAAGTCAAAGACAGTGCTTCTATACTAATTGCCAGGCGCTGAGACGAATGCCGCCAAGATCGAGCGTCTATGACTTACGGTTCAATAATTAGCCTCAGAAACAGTGGTTCTGAACATGCTGCCAATAGCTCGCCTGGGAAACATCCAGAGAAGTCCAAGATAGTGTTTTTTAGACTGACTGCCACGAGCTGAAACGAATGCAGCCAAGAGCGAGCGTCTGTCACTTACGGTTCAAGAGTTATTCACAGAAACATGGTTCTGAACTTTGCTGCCAGCCGCGAAAGCGAAAATAACCAAGATCGAGCGTCTAGGATTTACTTGTCAATAGCTCGCCTGGGAAACATCCAGAGAAGTCAAAGATAGTGCTTCCATACTAATTGCCAGGCGCTGAGACGAATGCCGCCAAGATCAAGCGTCTAAGACTTACGGTTCAAGAATTAGCCTCAGAAACAGTGGGAAACAGTGCTTCTATACTAATTGCCAGGCGCTGAGACGAATGCCGCCAAGATCGAGCGTCTATGACTTACGGTTCAAGAATTAGCCTCAGAAACAGTGGTTTTGAACATGCTGCCAATAGCTCGCCGGGGAAACATCCAGAGAAGTCCAAGATAGTGTTTTTTAGACTGGCTGCCACGAGCTGAAACGAATGCAGCCAAGAGCGAGCGTCTGTGACTTACGGTTCAAAAGTTATTCACATAAACATGGTTCTGAACTTTGCTGCCAGCCGCGAAAGCGAAAGCAACCAAGATCGAGCGTCTAGGATTTACTTGTGAATAGCTCGCCTGGAAAACATCCAGAGAAGTCAAAGACAGTGCAGCTATACTAATTGCCAGGCGCTGAGACGAATGCCGCCAAGATCAAGCGTCTAAGACTTATGGTTCAAGAATTAGCCTCAGAAACAGTGGGAAACAGTGCTTCTATACTAATTGCCAGGCGCTGAGACGAATGCCGCCAAGATCGAGCGTCTATGACTTACGGTTCAAGAATTAGCCTCAGAAACAGTGGTTCTGAACATGCTGCCAATAGCTCGCCTGTGAAACATCCAGAGAAGTCCAAGATAATGTTTTTTAGACTGGCTGCCACGAGCTGAAACGAAAGCAGCCAAGAGCGAGCGTCTGTGACTTACGGTTCAAGAGTTATTCACAGAAACATGGTTCTGAACTTTGCTGCCAGCCGCGAAAGCGAAAGTAACCAAGATCGAGCGTCTAGGATTTACTTGTCAATAGCTCGCCTGGGAAACATCCAGAGAAGTCCAAGATAGTGTTTTTTAGACTGGCTGCCACGAGCTGAAACGAATGCAGCCAAGAGCGAGCGTCTGTGACTTACGGTTCAAGAGTTATTCACAGAAACATGGTTCTGAACTTTGCTGCCAGCCGCGAAAGCGAAAGTAACCAAGATCGAGCGTCTAGGATTTACTTGTGAATAGCTCGCCTGGGAAACTTTCAGATAAGTCAAAGACAGTGCTTCTATACTAATTGCCAGGCGCTGAGACGAATGCCGCCAAGATCAAGCGTCTAAGACTTACGGTTCAAGAATTAGCCTCAGAAACAGTGGGAAACAGTGCTTCTATACTAATTGCCAGGCGCTGAGACGAATGCCGCCAAGATCGAGCGTCTATGACTTACGGTTCAAGAATTAGCCTCAGAAACAGTGGTTCTGAACATGCTGCCAATAGCTCGCCTGGGAAACATCCAGAGAAGTCCAAGATAGTGTTTTTTTAGACTGGCTGCCACGAGCTGAAACGCATGCAGCCAAGAGCGAGCGTCTGTGACTTACGGTTCAAGAGTTATTCACAGAAACATGGTTCTGAACTTTGCTGCCAGCCGCGAAAGCGAAAGTAACCAAGATCGAGCGTCTAGGATTTACTTGTGAATAGCTCGCCTGGGAAACTTTCAGATAAGTCAAAGACAGTGCTTCTCTACTAATTGCCAGGCGCTGAGACGAATGCCGCCAAGATCAAGCGTCTAAGACTTACGGTTCAAGAATTAGCCTCAGAAACAGTGGGAAACAGTGCTTCTATACTAATTGCCAGGCGCTGAGACGAATGCCGCCAAGATCGAGCGTCTATGACTTACGGTTCAAGAATTAGCCTCAGAAACAGTGGTTCAAAACATGCTGCCAATAGCTCGCCTGGGAAACATCCAGAGAAGTCCAAGATAGTGTTTTTTAGACTGGCTGCCACGAGCTGAAACGAATGCAGCCAAGAGCGAGCGTCTGTGACTTACGGTTCAAGAGTTATTCACAGAAACATGGTTCTGAACTTTGCTGCCAGCCGCGAAAGCGAAAATAACCAAGATCGAGCGTCTAGGATTTACTTGTCAATAGCTCGCCTGGGAAACATCCAGAGAAGTCAAAGACAGTGCTTCTATACTAATTGCCAGGCGCTGAGACAAATGCCGCCAAGATCGAGAGTCTATGATTTACGGTTCAAGAATTAGCCTCAGAAACAGTGGGAAACAGTGCTTCTATACTAATTTCCAGGTGCTGAGACGAATGCCGCCAAGATCGAGCGTCTATGACTTACGGTTCAAGAGTTATTCACAGAAACATGGTTCTGAACTTTGCTGCCAGCCGCGAAAGCGAAAGTAACCAAGATCGAGCGTCTAGGATTTACTTGTGAATAGCTCGCCTGGGAAACATTCAGATAAGTCAAAGACAGTGCTTCTATACTAATTGCCAGGCGCTGAGACGAATGCCGCCAAGATCAAGCGTCTATGACTTACGGTTCAAGAGTTATTCACAGAAACATGGTTCTGAACTTTGCTGCCAGCCGCGAAAGCGAAAGTAACCAAGATCGAGCGTCTAGGATTTACTTGTGAATAGCTCGCCTGGGAAACATTCAGATAAGTCAAAGACAGTGCTTCTATACTAATTGCCAGGCGCTGAGACGAATGCCGCCAAGATCAAGCGTCTAAGACTTACGGTTCAAGAATTAGCCTCAGAAACAGTGGGAAACAGTGCTTCTATACTAATTTCCAGGTGCTGAGACGAATGCCGCCAAGATCGAGCGTCTATGACTTACGGTTCAAGAATTAGCCTCAGAAACAGTGGTTCTAAACATGCTGCCAATAGCTCGTCTGGGAAACATCCAGAGAAGTCCAAGATAGTGTTTTTTAGACTGACTGCCACGAGCTGAAACGAATGCAGCCAAGAGCGAGCGTCTGTCACTTACGGTTCAAGAGTTATTCACAGAAACATGGTTCTGAACTTTGCTGCCAGCCGCGAAAGCGAAAATAACCAAGATCGAGCGTCTAGGATTTACTTGTCAATAGCTCGCCTGGGAAACATCCAGAGAAGTCAAAGATAGTGCTTCCATACTAATTGCCAGGCGCTGAGACGAATGCCGCCAAGATCAAGCGTCTAAGACTTACGGTTCAAGAATTAGCCTCAGAAACAGTGGGAAACAGTGCTTCTATACTAATTGCCAGGCGCTGAGACGAATGCCGCCAAGATCGAGCGTCTATGACTTACGGTTCAAGAATTAGCCTCAGAAACAGTGGGAAACAGTGCTTCTATACTAATTGCCAGGCGCTGAGACGAATGCCGCCAAGATCGAGCGTCTATGACTTACGGTTCAAGAATTAGCCTCAGAAACAGTGGTTCTGAACATGCTGCCAATAGCTCGCCTGGGAAACATCCAGAGAAGTCCAAGATAGTGTTTTTTTTAGACTGGCTGCCACGAGCTGAAACGAATGCAGACAAGAGCGAGCGTCTGTGACTTACGGTTCAAAAGTTATTCACATAAACATGGTTCTGAACTTTGCTGCCAGCCGCGAAAGCGAAAGCAACCAAGATCGAGCGTCTAGGATTTACTTGTGAATAGCTCGCCTGGAAAACATCCAGAGAAGTCAAAGACAGTGCAGCTATACTAATTGCCAGGCGCTGAGACGAATGCCGCCAAGATCAAGCGTCTAAGACTTACGGTTCAAGAATTAGCCTCAGAAACAGTGGGAAACAGTGCTTCTATACTAATTGCCAGGCGCTGAGACGAATGCCGCCAAGATCGAGCGTCTATGACTTACGGTTCAAGAATTAGCCTCAGAAACAGTGGTTCTGAACATGCTGCCAATAGCTCGTCTGGGAAACATCCAGAGAAGTCCAAGATAGTGTTTTTTAGACTGGCTGCCACGAGCTGAAACGAAAGCAGCCAAGAGCGAGCGTCTGTCACTTACGGTTCAAGAGTTATTCACAGAAACATGGTTCTGAACTTTGCTGCCAGCCGCGAAAGCGAAAGTAACCAAGATCGAGCGTCTAGGATTTACTTGTGAATAGCTCGCCTGGGAAACTTTCAGATAAGTCAAAGACAGTGCTTCTCTACTAATTGCCAGGCGCTGAGACGAATGCCGCCAAGATCAAGCGTCTAAGACTTACGGTTGAAGAATTAGCCTCAGAAACAGTGGGAAACAGTGCTTCTATACTAATTGCCAGGCGCTGAGACGAATGCCGCCAAGATCGAGCGTCTATGACTTACGGTTCAAGAATTAGCCTCAGAAACAGTGGTTCAAAACATGCTGCCAATAGCTCGCCTGGGAAACATCCAGAGAAGTCCAAGATAGTGTTTTTTAGACTGGCTGCCACGAGCTGAAACGAATGCAGCCAAGAGCGAGCGTCTGTGACTTACGGTTCAAGAGTTATTCACAGAAACATGGTTCTGAACTTTGCTGCCAGCCGCGAAAGCGAAAATAACCAAGATCGAGCGTCTAGGATTTACTTGTCAATAGCTCGCCTGGGAAACATCCAGAGAAGTCAAAGACAGTGCTTCTATACTAATTGCCAGGCGCTGAGACAAATGCCGCCAAGATCGAGAGTCTATGATTTACGGTTCAAGAATTAGCCTCAGAAACAGTGGGAAACAGTGCTTCTATACTAATTTCCAGGTGCTGAGACGAATGCCGCCAAGATCGAGCGTCTATGACTTACGGTTCAAGAGTTATTCACAGAAACATGGTTCTGAACTTTGCTGCCAGCCGCGAAAGCGAAAGTAACCAAGATCGAGCGTCTAGGATTTACTTGTGAATAGCTCGCCTGGGAAACATTCAGATAAGTCAAAGACAGTGCTTCTATACTAATTGCCAGGCGCTGAGACAAATGCCGCCAAGATCAAGCGTCTATGATTTACGGTTCAAGAATTAGCCTCAGAAACAGTGGGAAACAGTGCTTCTATACTAATTTCCAGGTGCTGAGACGAATGCCGCCAAGATCGAGCGTCTATGACTTACGGTTCAAGAGTTATTCACAGAAACATGGTTCTGAACTTTGCTGCCAGCCGCGAAAGCGAAAGTAACCAAGATCGAGCGTCTAGGATTTACTTGTGAATAGCTCGCCTGGGAAACATTCAGATAAGTCAAAGACAGTGCTTCTATACTAATTGCCAGGCGCTGAGACGAATGCCGCCAAGATCAAGCGTCTAAGACTTACGGTTCAAGAATTAGCCTCAGAAACAGTGGGAAACAGTGCTTCTATACTAATTTCCAGGTGCTGAGACGAATGCCGCCAAGATCGAGCGTCTATGACTTACGGTTCAAGAATTAGCCTCAGAAACAGTGGTTCTAAACATGCTGCCAATAGCTCGTCTGGGAAACATCCAGAGAAGTCCAAGATAGTGTTTTTTAGACTGACTGCCACGAGCTGAAACGAATGCAGCCAAGAGCGAGCGTCTGTCACTTACGGTTCAAGAGTTATTCACAGAAACATGGTTCTGAACTTTGCTGCCAGCCGCGAAAGCGAAAATAACCAAGATCGAGCGTCTAGGATTTACTTGTCAATAGCTCGCCTGGGAAACATCCAGAGAAGTCAAAGATAGTGCTTCCATACTAATTGCCAGGCGCTGAGACGAATGCCGCCAAGATCAAGCGTCTAAGACTTACGGTTCAAGAATTAGCCTCAGAAACAGTGGGAAACAGTGCTTCTATACTAATTGCCAGGCGCTGAGACGAATGCCGCCAAGATCGAGCGTCTATGACTTACGGTTCAAGAATTAGCCTCAGAAACAGTGGGAAACAGTGCTTCTATACTAATTGCCAGGCGCTGAGACGAATGCCGCCAAGATCGAGCGTCTATGACTTACGGTTCAAGAATTAGCCTCAGAAACAGTGGTTCTGAACATGCTGCCAATAGCTCGCCTGGGAAACATCCAGAGAAGTCCAAGATAGTGTTTTTTTTAGACTGGCTGCCACGAGCTGAAACGAATGCAGACAAGAGCGAGCGTCTGTGACTTACGGTTCAAAAGTTATTCACATAAACATGGTTCTGAACTTTGCTGCCAGCCGCGAAAGCGAAAGCAACCAAGATCGAGCGTCTAGGATTTACTTGTGAATAGCTCGCCTGGAAAACATCCAGAGAAGTCAAAGACAGTGCAGCTATACTAATTGCCAGGCGCTGAGACGAATGCCGCCAAGATCAAGCGTCTAAGACTTACGGTTCAAGAATTAGCCTCAGAAACAGTGGGAAACAGTGCTTCTATACTAATTGCCAGGCGCTGAGACGAATGCCGCCAAGATCGAGCGTCTATGACTTACGGTTCAAGAATTAGCCTCAGAAACAGTGGTTCTGAACATGCTGCCAATAGCTCGTCTGGGAAACATCCAGAGAAGTCCAAGATAGTGTTTTTTAGACTGGCTGCCACGAGCTGAAACGAAAGCAGCCAAGAGCGAGCGTCTGTCACTTACGGTTCAAGAGTTATTCACAGAAACATGGTTCTGAACTTTGCTGCCAGCCGCGAAAGCGAAAATAACCAAGATCGAGCGTCTAGGATTTACTTGTCAATAGCTCGCCTGGGAAACATCCAGTGAAGTCAAAGACAGTGCTTCTATACTAATTGCCAGGCGCTGAGACGAATGCCGCCAAGATCGAGCGTCTATGACTTACGGTTCAAGAATTAGCCTCCGAAACAGTGGGAAACAGTGCTTCTATACTAATTTCCAGGTGCTGAGACGAATGCCGCCAAGGTCGAGCCTCTATGACTTACGGTTCAAGAATTAGCCTCAGAAACAGTGGTTCTAAACATGCTGCCAATAGCTCGCCTGGGAAACATCCAGAGAAGTCCAAGATAGTGTTTTTTAGACTGACTGCCACGAGCTGAAACGAATGCAGCCAAGAGCGAGCGTCTGTCACTTACGGTTCAAGAGTTATTCACAGAAACATGGTTCTGAACTTTGCTGCCAGCCGCGAAAGCGAAAATAACCAAGATCGAGCGTCTAGGATTTACTTGTCAATAGCTCGCCTGGGAAACATCCAGAGAAGTCAAAGATAGTGCTTCCATACTAATTGCCAGGCGCTGAGACGAATGCCGCCAAGATCAAGCGTCTAAGACTTACGGTTCAAGAATTAGCCTCAGAAACAGTGGGAAACAGTGCTTCTATACTAATTGCCAGGCGCTGAGACGAATGCCGCCAAGATCGAGCGTCTATGACTTACGGTTCAAGAATTAGCCTCAGAAACAGTGGTTTTGAACATGCTGCCAATAGCTCGCCTGGGAAACATCCAGAGAAGTCCAAGATAGTGTTTTTTAGACTGGCTGCCACGAGCTGAAACGAATGCAGCCAAGAGCGAGCGTCTGTGACTTACGGTTCAAAAGTTATTCACATAAACATGGTTCTGAACTTTGCTGCCAGCCGCGAAAGCGAAAGCAACCAAGATCGAGCGTCTAGGATTTACTTGTGAATAGCTCGCCTGGAAAACATCCAGAGAAGTCAAAGACAGTGCAGCTATACTAATTGCCAGGCGCTGAGACGAATGCCGCCAAGATCAAGCGTCTAAGACTTATGGTTCAAGAATTAGCCTCAGAAACAGTGGGAAACAGTGCTTCTATACTAATTGCCAGGCGCTGAGACGAATGCCGCCAAGATCGAGCGTCTATGACTTACGGTTCAAGAGTTAGCCTCAGAAACAGTGGTTCTGAACATGCTGCCAATAGCTCGCCTGGGAAACATCCAGAGAAGTCCAAGATAGTGTTTTTTTAGACTGGCTGCCACGAGCTGAAACGCATGCAGCAGAGAGCGAGCGTCTGTGACTTACGGTTCAAGAGTTATTCACAGAAAAATGGTTCTGAACTTTGCTGCCAGCCGCGAAAGCGAAAGTAACCAAGATCGAGCGTCTAGGATTTACTTGTGAATAGCTCGCCTGGGAAACATCCAGAGAAGTCAAAGACAGTGCTTCTATACTAATTGCCAGGCGCTGAGACGAATGCCGCCAAGATCAAGCGTCTAAGACTTACGGTTCAAGAATTAGCCTCAGAAACAGTGGGAAACAGTGCTTCTATACTAATTGCCAGGCGCTGAGACGAATGCCGCCAAGATCGAGCGTCTATGACTTACGGTTCAAGAATTAGCCTCAGAAACAGTGGTTCAAAACATGCTGCCAATAGCTCGCCTGGGAAACATCCAGAGAAGTCCAAGATAGTGTTTTTTAGACTGGCTGCCACGAGCTGAAACGAATGCAGCCAAGAGCGAGCGTCTGTGACTTACGGTTCAAGAGTTATTCACAGAAACATGGTTCTGAACTTTGCTGCCAGCCGCGAAAGCGAAAATAACCAAGATCGAGCGTCTAGGATTTACTTGTCAATAGCTCGCCTGGGAAACATCCAGAGTAGTCAAAGACAGTGCTTCTATACTAATTGCCAGGCGCTGAGACGAATGCCGCCAAGATCGAGCGTCTATGACTTACGGTTCAAGAATTAGCCTCAGAAACAGTGGGAAACAGTGCTTCTATACTAATTGCCAGGCGCTGAGACGAATGCCGCCAAGATCGAGAGTCTATGACTTACGGTTCAAGAATTAGCCTCAGAAACAGTGGGAAACAGTGCTTCTATACTAATTGCCAGGCGCTGAGACAAATGCCGCCAAGATCGAGAGTCTATGACTTACGGTTCAAGAATTAGCCTCAGAAACAGTGGGAAACAGTGCTTCTATACTAATTTCCAGGTGCTGAGACGAATGCCGCCAAGATCGAGCGTCTATGACTTACGGTTCAAGAGTTATTCACAGAAACATGGTTCTGAACTTTGCTGCCAGCCGCGAAAGCGAAAGTAACCAAGATCGAGCGTCTAGGATTTACTTGTGAATAGCTCGCCTGGGAAACATTCAGATAAGTCAAAGACAGTGCTTCTATACTAATTGCCAGGCGCTGAGACGAATGCCGCCAAGATCAAGCGTCTAAGACTTACGGTTCAAGAATTAGCCTCAGAAACAGTGGGAAACAGTGCTTCTATACTAATTTCCAGGTGCTGAGACGAATGCCGCCAAGATCGAGCGTCTATGACTTACGGTTCAAGAATTAGCCTCAGAAACAGTGGTTCTAAACATGCTGCCAATAGCTCGTCTGGGAAACATCCAGAGAAGTCCAAGATAGTGTTTTTTAGACTGACTGCCACGAGCTGAAACGAATGCAGCCAAGAGCGAGCGTCTGTCACTTACGGTTCAAGAGTTATTCACAGAAACATGGTTCTGAACTTTGCTGCCAGCCGCGAAAGCGAAAATAACCAAGATCGAGCGTCTAGGATTTACTTGTCAATAGCTCGCCTGGGAAACATCCAGAGAAGTCAAAGATAGTGCTTCCATACTAATTGCCAGGCGCTGAGACGAATGCCGCCAAGATCAAGCGTCTAAGACTTACGGTTCAAGAATTAGCCTCAGAAACAGTGGGAAACAGTGCTTCTATACTAATTGCCAGGCGCTGAGATGAATGCCGCCAAGATCGAGCGTCTATGACTTACGGTTCAAGAATTAGCCTCAGAAACAGTGGGAAACAGTGCTTCTATACTAATTGCCAGGCGCTGAGACGAATGCCGCCAAGATCGAGCGTCTATGACTTACGGTTCAAGAATTAGCCTCAGAAACAGTGGTTCTGAACATGCTGCCAATAGCTCGCCTGGGAAACATCCAGAGAAGTCCAAGATAGTGTTTTTTTTAGACTGGCTGCCACGAGCTGAAACGAATGCAGCCAAGAGCGAGCGTCTGTGACTTACGGTTCAAAAGTTATTCACATAAACATGGTTCTGAACTTTGCTGCCAGCCGCGAAAGCGAAAGCAACCAAGATCGAGCGTCTAGGATTTACTTGTGAATAGCTCGCCTGGAAAACATCCAGAGAAGTCAAAGACAGTGCAGCTATACTAATTGCCAGGCGCTGAGACGAATGCCGCCAAGATCAAGCGTCTAAGACTTACGGTTCAAGAATTAGCCTCAGAAACAGTGGGAAACAGTGCTTCTATACTAATTGCCAGGCGCTGAGACGAATGCCGCCAAGATCAAGCGTCTAAGACTTACGGTTCAAGAATTAGCCTCAGAAACAGTGGGAAACAGTGCTTCTATACTAATTGCCAGGCGCTGAGACGAATGCCGCCAAGATCGAGCGTCTATGACTTACGGTTCAAGAATTAGCCTCAGAAACAGTGGTTCAAAACATGCTGCCAATAGCTCGCCTGGGAAACATCCAGAGAAGTCCAAGATAGTGTTTTTTAGACTGGCTGCCACGAGCTGAAACGAATGCAGCCAAGAGCGAGCGTCTGTGACTTACGGTTCAAGAGTTATTCACAGAAACATGGTTCTGAACTTTGCTGCCAGCCGCGAAAGCGAAAATAACCAAGATCGAGCGTCTAGGATTTACTTGTCAATAGCTCGCCTGGGAAACATCCAGAGAAGTCAAAGACAGTGCTTCTATACTAATTGCCAGGCGCTGAGACGAATGCCGCCAAGATCGAGCGTCTATGACTTACGGTTCAATAATTAGCCTCAGAAACAGTGGTTCTGAACATGCTGCCAATAGCTCGCCTGGGAAACATCCAGAGAAGTCCAAGATAGTGTTTTTTAGACTGACTGCCACGAGCTGAAACGAATGCAGCCAAGAGCGAGCGTCTGTCACTTACGGTTCAAGAGTTATTCACAGAAACATGGTTCTGAACTTTGCTGCCAGCCGCGAAAGCGAAAATAACCAAGATCGAGCGTCTAGGATTTACTTGTCAATAGCTCGCCTGGGAAACATCCAGAGAAGTCAAAGATAGTGCTTCCATACTAATTGCCAGGCGCTGAGACGAATGCCGCCAAGATCAAGCGTCTAAGACTTACGGTTCAAGAATTAGCCTCAGAAACAGTGGGAAACAGTGCTTCTATACTAATTGCCAGGCGCTGAGACGAATGCCGCCAAGATCGAGCGTCTATGACTTACGGTTCAAGAATTAGCCTCAGAAACAGTGGTTTTGAACATGCTGCCAATAGCTCGCCTGGGAAACATCCAGAGAAGTCCAATATAGTGTTTGTTAGACTGGCTGCCACGAGCTGAAACGAATGCAACCAAGAGCGAGCGTCTGTGACTTACGGTTCAAGAGTTATTCACAGAAACATGGTTCTGAACTTTGCTGCCAGCCGCGAAAGCGAAAGTAACCAAGATCGAGCGTCTAGGATTTACTTGTGAATAGCTCGCCTGGGAAACATCCAGAGAAGTCAAAGATAGTGCTTCTATACTAATTGCCAGGCGCTGAGACGAATGCCGCCAAGATCAAGAGTCTAAGACTTACGGTTCAAGAATTAGCCTCAGAAACAGTGGGAAACAGTGCTTCTATACTAATTGCCAGGCGCTGAGACGAATGCCGCCAAGATCGAGCGTCTATGACTTACGGTTCAAGAATTAGCCTCAGAAACAGTGGTTTTGAACATGCTGCCAATAGCTCGCCTGGGAAAGATCCAGAGAAGTCCAAGATAGTGTTTTTTAGACTGGCTGCCACGAGCTGAAACGAATGCAGCCAAGAGCGAGCGTCTGTGACTTACGGTTCAAAAGTTATTCCCATAAACATGGTTCTGAACTTTGCTGCCAGCCGCGAAAGTGAAAGCAACCAAGATCGAGCGTCTAGGATTTACTTGTGAATAGCTCGCCTGGAAAACATCCAGAGAAGTCAAAGACAGTGCAGCTATACTAATTGCCAGGCGCTGAGACGAATGCCGCCAAGATCAAGCGTCTAAGACTTACGGTTCAAGAATTAGCCTCAGAAACAGTGGGAAACAGTGCTTCTATACTAATTGCCAGGCGCTGAGACGAATGCCGCCAAGATCGAGCGTCTATGACTTACGGTTCAAGAATTAGCCTCAGAAACAGTGGTTCTGAACATGCTGCCAATAGCTCGCCTGGGAAACATCCAGAGAAGTCCAAGATAGTGTTTTTTTAGACTGGCTGCCACGAGCTGAAACGCATGCAGCCAAGAGCGAGCGTCTGTGACTTACGGTTCAAGAGTTATTCACAGAAACATGGTTCTGAACTTTGCTGCCAGCCGCGAAAGCGAGAGTAACCAAGATCGAGCGTCTAGGATTTACTTGTGAATAGCTCGCCTGGGAAACTTTCAGATAAGTCAAAGACAGTGCTTCTATTCTAATTGCCAGGCGCTGAGACGAATGCCGCCAAGATCAAGCGTCTAAGACTTACGGTTCAAGAATTAGCCTCAGAAACAGTGGGAAACAGTGCTTCTATACTAATTGCCAGGCGCTGAGACGAAAGCCGCCAAGATCGAGCGTCTATGACTTACGGTTCAAGAATTAGCCTCAGAAACAGTGGTTCTGAACATGCTGCTAATAGCTCGCCTGGGAAACATCCAGATAAGTCCAATATAGTGTTTTTTAGACTGGCTGCCACGAGCTGAAACGAATGCAACCAAGAGCGAGCGTCTGTGACTTACGGTTCAAGAGTTATTCACAGAAACATGGTTCTGAACTTTGCTGCCAGCCGCGAAAGCGAAAGTAACCAAGATCGAGCGTCTGGGATTTACTTGTGAATAGCTCGCCTGGGAAACATCCAGAGAAGTCAAATACAGTGCTTTTATACTAATTGCCAGGCGCTGAGGCGAATGCCGCCAAGATCAAGCGTCTAAGACTTACGGTTCAAGAATTAGCCTCAGAAACAGTGGGAAACAGTGCTTCTATACTAATTGCCAGGCGCTGAGACGAATGCCGCCAAGATCGAGCGTCTATGACTTACGGTTCAAGAATTAGCCTCAGAAACAGTGGTTTTGAACATGCTGCCAATAGCTCGCCTGGGAAACATACAGAGAAGTCCAAGATAGTGTTTTTTTTAGACTGGCTGCCACGAGCTGAAACGAATGCAGCCAAGAGCGAGCGTCTGTGACTTACGGTTCAAGAGTTATTCACAGAAACATGGTTCTGAACTTTGCTGCCAGCCGCGAAAGCGAAAGTAACCAAGATCGAGCGTCTAGGATTTACTTGTGAATAGCTCGCCTGGGAAACATTCAGATAAGTCAAAGACAGTGCTTCTATACTAATTGCCAGGCGCTGAGACGAATGCCGCCAAGAGCGAGCGTCTGTGACTTACGGTTCAAAAGTTATTCACATAAACATGGTTCTGAACTTTGCTGCCAGCCGCGAAAGCGAAAGCAACCAAGATCGAGCGTCTAGGATTTACTTGTGAATAGCTCGCCTGGAAAACATCCAGAGAAGTCAAAGACAGTGCAGCTATACTAATTGCCAGGCGCTGAGACGAATGCCGCCAAGATCAAGCGTCTAAGACTTACGGTTCAAGAATTAGCCTCAGAAACAGTGAGAAACAGTGCTTCTATACTAATTGCCAGGCGCTGAGACGAATGCCGCCAAGATCGAGCGTCTATGACTTACGGTTCAAGAATTAGCCTCAGAAACAGTGGTTTTGAACATGCTGCCAATAGCTCGCCTGGGAAACATCCAGAGAAGTCCAAGATAGTGTTTTTTTAGACTGGCTGCCACGAGCTGAAACGAATGCAACCAAGAGTGAGCGTCTGTGACTTACGGTTCAAGAGTTATTCACAGAAACATGGTTCTGAACTTTGCTGCCAGCCGCGAAAGCGAAAGTAACCAAGATCGAGCGTCTAGGATTTACTTGTGAATAGCTCGCCTGGGAAACATCCAGAGAAGTCAAAGATAGTGCTTCTATACTAATTGCCAGGCGCTGAGACGAATGCCGCCAAGATCAAGAGTCTAAGACTTACGGTTCAAGAATTAGCCTCAGAAACAGTGGGAAACAGTGCTTCTATACTAATTGCCAGGCGCTGAGACGAATGCCGCCAAGATCGAGCGTCTATGACTTACGGTTCAAGAATTAGCCTCAGAAACAGTGGTTTTGAACATGCTGCCAATAGCTCGCCTGGGAAAGATCCAGAGAAGTCCAAGATAGTGTTTTTTAGACTGGCTGCCACGAGCTGAAACGAATGCAGCCAAGAGCGAGCGTCTGTGACTTACGGTTCAAAAGTTATTCACATAAACATGGTTCTGAACTTTGCTGCCAGCCGCGAAAGTGAAAGCAACCAAGATCGAGCGTCTAGGATTTACTTGTGAATAGCTCGCCTGGAAAACATCCAGAGAAGTCAAAGACAGTGCAGCTATACTAATTGCCAGGCGCTGAGACGAATGCCGCCAAGATCAAGCGTCTAAGACTTACGGTTCAAGAATTAGCCTCAGAAACAGTGGGAAACAGTGCTTCTATACTAATTGCCAGGCGCTGAGACGAATGCCGCCAAGATCGAGCGTCTATGACTTACGGTTCAAGAATTAGCCTCAGAAACAGTGGTTCTGAACATGCTGCCAATAGCTCGCCTGGGAAACATCCAGAGAAGTCCAAGATAGTGTTTTTTTAGACTGGCTGCCACGAGCTGAAACGCATGCAGCCAAGAGCGAGCGTCTGTGACTTACGGTTCAAGAGTTATTCACAGAAACATGGTTCTGAACTTTGCTGCCAGCCGCGAAAGCGAAAGTAACCAAGATCGAGCGTCTAGGATTTACTTGTGAATAGCTCGCCTGGGAAACTTTCAGATAAGTCAAAGACAGTGCTTCTATACTAATTGCCAGGCGCTGAGACGAATGCCGCCAAGATCAAGCGTCTAAGACTTACGGTTCAAGAATTAGCCTCAGAAACAGTGGGAAACAGTGCTTCTATACTAATTGCCAGGCGCTGAGACGAAAGCCGCCAAGATCGAGCGTCTATGACTTACGGTTCAAGAATTAGCCTCAGAAACAGTGGTTCTGAACATGCTGCTAATAGCTCGCCTGGGAAACATCCAGATAAGTCCAATATAGTGTTTTTTAGACTGGCTGCCACGAGCTGAAACGAATGCAACCAAGAGCGAGCGTCTGTGACTTACGGTTCAAGAGTTATTCACAGAAACATGGTTCTGAACTTTGCTGCCAGCCGCGAAAGCGAAAGTAACCAAGATCGAGCGTCTAGGATTTACTTGTGAATAGCTCGCCTGGGAAACATCCAGAGAAGTCAAATACAGTGCTTTTATACTAATTGCCAGGCGCTGAGGCGAATGCCGCCAAGATCAAGCGTCTAAGACTTACGGTTCAAGAATTAGCCTCAGAAACAGTGGGAAACAGTGCTCCTATACTAATTGCCAGGCGCTGAGACGAATGCCGCCAAGATCGAGCGTCTATGACTTACGGTTCAAGAATTAGCCTCAGAAACAGTGGTTCAAAACATGCTGCCAATAGCTCGCCTGGGAAACATCCAGAGAAGTCCAAGATAGTGTTTTTTAGACTGGCTGCCACGAGCTGAAACGAATGCAGCCAAGAGCGAGCGTCTGTGACTTACGGTTCAAGAGTTATTCACAGAAACATGGTTCGGAACTTTGCTGCCAGCCGCGAAAGCGAAAATAACCAAGATCGAGCCTCTAGGATTTACTTGTCAATAGCTCGCCTGGGAAACATCCAGAGAAGTCAAAGACAGTGCTTCTATACTAATTGCCAGGCGCTGAGACGAATGCCGCCAAGATCGAGCGTCTATGACTTACGGTTCAAGAATTAGCCTCAGAAACAGTGGTTCTGAACATGCTGCCAATAGCTCGCCTGGGAAACATCCAGAGAAGTCCAAGATAGTGTTTTTTTAGACTGGCTGCCACGAGCTGAAACGCATGCAGCCAAGAGCGAGCGTCTGTGACTTACGGTTCAAGAGTTATTCACAGAAACATGGTTCTGAACTTTGCTGCCAGCCGCGAAAGCGAAAGTAACCAAGTTTGAGCGTCTAGGATTTACTTGTGAATAGCTCGCCTGGGAAACATCCAGAGAAGTCAAAGACAGTGCTTCTATACTAATTGCCAGGCGCTGAGACGAATGCCGCCAAGATCAAGCGTCTAAGACTTACGGTTCAAGAATTAGCCTCAGAAACAGTGGGAAACAGTGCTTCTATACTAATTGCCAGGCCCTGAGACGAATGCCGCCAAGATCGAGCGTCTATGACTTACGGTTCAAGAATTAGCCTCAGAAACAGTGGTTCTGAACATGCTGCTAATAGCTCGCCTGGGAAACATCCAGAGAAGTCCAATATAGTGTTTGTTAGACTGGCTGCCACGAGCTGAAACGAATGCAACCAAGAGCGAGCGTCTGTGACTTACGGTTCAAGAGTTATTCACAGAAACATGGTTCTGAACTTTGCTGCCAGCCGCGAAATCGAAAGTAACCAAGATCGAGCGTCTAGGATTTACTTGTGAATAGCTCGCCTGGGAAACATCCAGAGAAGTCAAAGATAGTGCTTCTATACTAATTGCCAGGCGCTGAGACGAATGCCGCCAAGATCAAGAGTCTAAGACTTACGGTTCAAGAATTAGCCTCAGAAACAGTGGGAAACAGTGCTTCTATACTAATTGCCAGGCGCTGAGACGAATGCCGCCAAGATCGAGCGTCTATGACTTACGGTTCAAGAATTAGCCTCAGAAACAGTGGTTTTGAACATGCTGCCAATAGCTCGCCTGGGAAAGATCCAGAGAAGTCCAAGATAGTGTTTTTTAGACTGGCTGCCACGAGCTGAAACGAATGCAGCCAAGAGCGAGCGTCTGTGACTTACGGTTCAAAAGTTATTCACATAAACATGGTTCTGAACTTTGCTGCCAGCCGCGAAAGTGAAAGCAACCAAGATCGAGCGTCTAGGATTTACTTGTGAATAGCTCGCCTGGAAAACATCCAGAGAAGTCAAAGACAGTGCAGCTATACTAATTGCCAGGCGCTGAGACGAATGCCGCCAAGATCAAGCGTCTAAGACTTACGGTTCAAGAATTAGCCTCAGAAACAGTGGGAAACAGTGCTTCTATACTAATTGCCAGGCGCTGAGACGAATGCCGCCAAGATCGAGCGTCTATGACTTACGGTTCAAGAATTAGCCTCAGAAACAGTGGTTCTGAACATGCTGCCAATAGCTCGCCTGGGAAACATCCAGAGAAGTCCAAGATAGTGTTTTTTAGACTGGCTGCCACGAGCTGAAACGCATGCAGCCAAGAGCAAGCGTCTGTGACTTACGGTTCAAGAGTTATTCACAGAAACATGGTTCTGAACTTTGCTGCCAGCCGCGAAAGCGAAAGTAACCAAGATCGAGCGTCTAGGATTTACTTGTGAATAGCTCGCCTGGGAAACTTTCAGATAAGTCAAAGACAGTGCTTCTATACTAAATGCCAGGCGCTGAGACGAATGCCGCCAAGATCAAGCGTCTAAGACTTACGGTTCAAGAATTAGCCTCAGAAACAGTGGAAAACAGTGCTTCTATACTAATTGCCAGGCGCTGAGACGAAAGCCGCCAAGATCGAGCGTCTATGACTTACGGTTCAAGAATTAGCCTCAGAAACAGTGGTTCTGAACATGCTGCTAATAGCTCGCCTGGGAAACATCCAGATAAGTCCAATATAGTGTTTTTTAGACTGGCTGCCACGAGCTGAAACGAATGCAACCAAGAGCGAGCGTCTGTGACTTACGGTTCAAGAGTTATTCACAGAAACATGGTTCTGAACTTTGCTGCCAGCCGCGAAAGCGAAAGTAACCAAGATCGAGCGTCTAGGATTTACTTGTGAATAGCTCGCCTGGGAAACATCCAGAGAAGTCAAATACAGTGCTTTTATACTAATTGCCAGGCGCTGAGGCGAATGCCGCCAAGATCAAGCGTCTAAGACTTACGGTTCAAGAATTAGCCTCAGAAACAGTGGGAAACAGTGCTTCTATACTAATTGCCAGGCGCTGAGACGAATGCCGCCAAGATCGAGCGTCTATGACTTACGGTTCAAGAATTAGCCTCAGAAACAGTGGTTCAAAACATGCTGCCAATAGCTCGCCTGGGAAACATCCAGAGAAGTCCAAGATAGTGTTGTTTAGACTGGCTGCCACGAGCTGAAACGAATGCAGCCAAGAGCGAGCGTCTGTGACTTACGGTTCAAGAGTTATTCACAGAAACATGGTTCTGAACTTTGCTGCCAGCCGCGAAAGCGAAAATAACCAAGATCGAGCGTCTAGGATTTACTTGTCAATAGCTCGCCTGGGAAACATCCAGAGAAGTCAAAGACAGTGCTTCTATACTAATTGCCAGGCGCTGAGACGAATGCCGCCAAGATCGAGCGTCTATGACTTACGGTTCAAGAATTAGCCTCAGAAACAGTGGTTCTGAACATGCTGCCAATAGCTCGCCTGGGAAACATCCAGAGAAGTCCAAGATAGTGTTTTTTTAGACTGGCTGCCACGAGCTGAAACGCATGCAGCCAAGAGCGAGCGTCTGTGACTTACGGTTCAAGAGTTATTCACAGAAACATGGTTCTGAACTTTGCTGCCAGCCGCGAAAGCGAAAGTAACCAAGATCGAGCGTCTAGGATTTACTTGTGAATAGCTCGCCTGGGAAACTTTCAGATAAGTCAAAGACAGTGCTTCTCTACTAATTGCCAGGCGCTGAGACGAATGCCGCCAAGATCAAGCGTCTAAGACTTACGGTTCAAGAATTAGCCTCAGAAACAGTGGGAAACAGTGCTTCTATACTAATTGCCAGGCGCTGAGACGAATGCCGCCAAGATCGAGCGTCTATGACTTACGGTTCAAGAATTAGCCTCAGAAACAGTGGTTCTGAACATGCTGCTAATAGCTCGCCTGGGAAACATCCAGAGAAGTCCAATATAGTGTTTGTTAGACTGGCTGCCACGAGCTGAAACGAATGCAACCAAGAGCGAGCGTCTGTGACTTACGGTTCAAGAGTTATTCACAGAAACATGGTTCTGAACTTTGCTGCCAGCCGCGAAAGCGAAAGTAACCAAGATCGAGCGTCTAGGATTTACTTGTGAATAGCTCGCCTGGGAAAC
Organism: Rhinoderma darwinii; assembly: GCF_050947455.1. NCBI lineage: Eukaryota > Metazoa > Chordata > Amphibia > Anura > Rhinodermatidae > Rhinoderma > Rhinoderma darwinii. Next base: position 28,112 of record NW_027463872.1, read on the forward strand.
ATCCAGAGAAGTCAAAGATAGTGCTTCTATACTAATTGCCAGGCGCTGAGACGAATGCCGCCAAGATCAAGAGTCTAAGACTTACGGTTCAAGAATTAGCCTCAGAAACAGTGGGAAACAGTGCTTCTATACTAATTGCCAGGCGCTGAGACGAATGCCGCCAAGATCGAGCGTCTATGACTTACGGTTCAAGAATTAGCCTCAGAAACAGTGGTTTTGAACATGCTGCCAATAGCTCGCCTGGGAAAGATCCAGAGAAGTCCAAGATAGTGTTTTTTAGACTGGCTGCCACGAGCTGAAACGAATGCAGCCAAGAGCGAGCGTCTGTGACTTACGGTTCAAAAGTTATTCACATAAACATGGTTCTGAACTTTGCTGCCAGCCGCGAAAGTGAAAGCAACCAAGATCGAGCGTCTAGGATTTACTTGTGAATAGCTCGCCTGGAAAACATCCAGAGAAGTCAAAGACAGTGCAGCTATACTAATTGCCAGGCGCTGAGACGAATGCCGCCAAGATCAAGCGTCTAAGACTTACGGTTCAAGAATTAGCCTCAGAAACAGTGGGAAACAGTGCTTCTATACTAATTGCCAGGCGCTGAGACGAATGCCGCCAAGATCGAGCGTCTATGACTTACGGTTCAAGAATTAGCCTCAGAAACAGTGGTTCTGAACATGCTGCCAATAGCTCGCCTGGGAAACATCCAGAGAAGTCCAAGATAGTGTTTTTTTAGACTGGCTGCCACGAGCTGAAACGCATGCAGCCAAGAGCGAGCGTCTGTGACTTACGGTTCAAGAGTTATTCACAGAAACATGGTTCTGAACTTTGCTGCCAGCCGCGAAAGCGAAAGTAACCAAGATCGAGCGTCTAGGATTTAATTGTGAATAGCTCGCCTGGGAAACTTTCAGATAAGTCAAAGACAGTGCTTCTATACTAATTGCCAGGCGCTGAGACGAATGCCGCCAAGATCAAGCGTCTAAGACTTACGGTTCAAGAATTAGCCTCAGAAACAGTGGGAAACAGTGCTTCTATACTAATTGCCAGGCGCTGAGACGAAAGCCGCCAAGATCGAGCGTCTATGACTTACGGTTCAAGAATTAGCCTCAGAAACAGTGGTTCTGAACATGCTGCTAATAGCTCGCCTGGGAAACATCCAGATAAGTCCAATATAGTGTTTTTTAGACTGGCTGCCACGAGCTGAAACGAATGCAACCAAGAGCGAGCGTCTGTGACTTACGGTTCAAGAGTTATTCACAGAAACATGGTTCTGAACTTTGCTGCCAGCCGCGAAAGCGAAAGTAACCAAGATCGAGCGTCTAGGATTTACTTGTGAATAGCTCGCCTGGGAAACATCCAGAGAAGTCAAATACAGTGCTTTTATACTAATTGCCAGGCGCTGAGGCGAATGCCGCCAAGATCAAGCGTCTAAGACTTACGGTTCAAGAATTAGCCTCAGAAACAGTGGGAAACAGTGCTTCTATACTAATTGCCAGGCGCTGAGACGAATGCCGCCAAGATCGAGCGTCTATGACTTACGGTTCAAGAATTAGCCTCAGAAACAGTGGTTCAAAACATGCTGCCAATAGCTCGCCTGGGAAACATCCAGAGAAGTCCAAGATAGTGTTTTTTAGACTGGCTGCCACGAGCTGAAACGAATGCAGCCAAGAGCGAGCGTCTGTGACTTACGGTTCAAGAGTTATTCACAGAAACATGGTTCTGAACTTTGCTGCCAGCCGCGAAAGCGAAAATAACCAAGATCGAGCGTCTAGGATTTACTTGTCAATAGCTCGCCTGGGAAACATCCAGAGAAGTCAAAGACAGTGCTTCTATACTAATTGCCAGGCGCTGAGACGAATGCCGCCAAGATCGAGCGTCTATGACTTACGGTTCAAGAATTAGCCTCAGAAACAGTGGTTCTGAACATGCTGCCAATAGCTCGCCTGGGAAACATCCAGAGAAGTCCAAGATAGTGTTTTTTTAGACTGGCTGCCACGAGCTGAAACGCATGCAGCCAAGAGCGAGCGTCTGTGACTTACGGTTCAAGAGTTATTCACAGAAACATGGTTCTGAACTTTGCTGCCAGCCGCGAAAGCGAAAGTAACCAAGTTTGAGCGTCTAGGATTTACTTGTGAATAGCTCGCCTGGGAAACATCCAGAGAAGTCAAAGACAGTGCTTCTATACTAATTGCCAGGCGCTGAGACGAATGCCGCCAAGATCAAGCGTCTAAGACTTACGGTTCAAGAATTAGCCTCAGAAACAGTGGGAAACAGTGCTTCTATACTAATTGCCAGGCGCTGAGACGAATGCCGCCAAGATCGAGCGTCTATGACTTACGGTTCAAGAATTAGCCTCAGAAACAGTGGTTCTGAACATGCTGCTAATAGCTCGCCTGGGAAACATCCAGAGAAGTCCAATATAGTGTTTGTTAGACTGGCTGCCACGAGCTGAAACGAATGCAACCAAGAGCGAGCGTCTGTGACTTACGGTTCAAGAGTTATTCACAGAAACATGGTTCTGAACTTTGCTGCCAGCCGCGAAATCGAAAGTAACCAAGATCGAGCGTCTAGGATTTACTTGTGAATAGCTCGCCTGGGAAACATCCAGAGAAGTCAAAGATAGTGCTTTTATACTAATTGCCAGGCGCTGAGACGAATGCCGCCAAGATCAAGAGTCTAAGACTTACGGTTCAAGAATTAGCCTCAGAAACAGTGGGAAACAGTGCTTCTATACTAATTGCCAGGCGCTGAGACGAATGCCGCCAAGATCGAGCGTCTATGACTTACGGTTCAAGAATTAGCCTCAGAAACAGTGGTTTTGAACATGCTGCCAATAGCTCGCCTGGGAAAGATCCAGAGAAGTCCAAGATAGTGTTTTTTAGACTGGCTGCCACGAGCTGAAACGAATGCAGCCAAGAGCGAGCGTCTGTGACTTACGGTTCAAAAGTTATTCACATAAACATGGTTCTGAACTTTGCTGCCAGCCGCGAAAGTGAAAGCAACCAAGATCGAGCGTCTAGGATTTACTTGTGAATAGCTCGCCTGGAAAACATCCAGAGAAGTCAAAGACAGTGCAGCTATACTAATTGCCAGGCGCTGAGACGAATGCCGCCAAGATCAAGCGTCTAAGACTTACGGTTCAAGAATTAGCCTCAGAAACAGTGGGAAACAGTGCTTCTATACTAATTGCCAGGCGCTGAGACGAATGCCGCCAAGATCGAGCGTCTATGACTTACGGTTCAAGAATTAGCCTCAGAAACAGTGGTTCTGAACATGCTGCCAATAGCTCGCCTGGGAAACATCCAGAGAAGTCCAAGATAGTGTTTTTTTAGACTGGCTGCCACGAGCTGAAACGCATGCAGCCAAGAGCGAGCGTCTGTGACTTACGGTTCAAGAGTTATTCACAGAAACATGGTTCTGAACTTTGCTGCCAGCCGCGAAAGCGAAAGTAACCAAGATCGAGCGTCTAGGATTTACTTGTGAATAGCTCGCCTGGGAAACTTTCAGATAAGTCAAAGACAGTGCTTCTATACTAAATGCCAGGCGCTGAGACGAATGCCGCCAAGATCAAGCGTCTAAGACTTACGGTTCAAGAATTAGCCTCAGAAACAGTGGAAAACAGTGCTTCTATACTAATTGCCAGGCGCTGAGACGAAAGCCGCCAAGATCGAGCGTCTATGACTTACGGTTCAAGAATTAGCCTCAGAAACAGTGGTTCTGAACATGCTGCTAATAGCTCGCCTGGGAAACATCCAGATAAGTCCAATATAGTGTTTTTTAGACTGGCTGCCACGAGCTGAAACGAATGCAACCAAGAGCGAGCGTCTGTGACTTACGGTTCAAGAGTTATTCACAGAAACATGGTTCTGAACTTTGCTGCCAGCCGCGAAAGCGAAAGTAACCAAGATCGAGCGTCTAGGATTTACTTGTGAATAGCTCGCCTGGGAAACATCCAGAGAAGTCAAATACAGTGCTTTTATACTAATTGCCAGGCGCTGAGGCGAATGCCGCCAAGATCAAGCGTCTAAGACTTACGGTTCAAGAATTAGCCTCAGAAACAGTGGGAAACAGTGCTTCTATACTAATTGCCAGGCGCTGAGACGAATGCCGCCAAGATCGAGCGTCTATGACTTACGGTTCAAGAATTAGCCTCAGAAACAGTGGTTGAAAACATGCTGCCAATAGCTCGCCTGGGAAACATCCAGAGAAGTCCAAGATAGTGTTGTTTAGACTGGCTGCCACGAGCTGAAACGAATGCAGCCAAGAGCGAGCGTCTGTGACTTACGGTTCAAGAGTTATTCACAGAAACATGGTTCTGAACTTTGCTGCCAGCCGCGAAAGCGAAAATAACCAAGATCGAGCGTCTAGGATTTACTTGTCAATAGCTCGCCTGGGAAACATCCAGAGAAGTCAAAGACAGTGCTTCTATACTAATTGCCAGGCGCTGAGACGAATGCCGCCAAGATCGAGCGTCTATGACTTACGGTTCAAGAATTAGCCTCAGAAACAGTGGTTCTGAACATGCTGCCAATAGCTCGCCTGGGAAACATCCAGAGAAGTCCAAGATAGTGTTTTTTTAGACTGGCTGCCACGAGCTGAAACGCATGCAGCCAAGAGCGAGCGTCTGTGACTTACGGTTCAAGAGTTATTCACAGAAACATGGTTCTGAACTTTGCTGCCAGCCGCGAAAGCGAAAGTAACCAAGATCGAGCGTCTAGGATTTACTTGTGAATAGCTCGCCTGGGAAACTTTCAGATAAGTCAAAGACAGTGCTTCTCTACTAATTGCCAGGCGCTGAGACGAATGCCGCCAAGATCAAGCGTCTAAGACTTACGGTTCAAGAATTAGCCTCAGAAACAGTGGGAAACAGTGCTTCTATACTAATTGCCAGGCGCTGAGACGAATGCCGCCAAGATCGAGCGTCTATGACTTACGGTTCAAGAATTAGCCTCAGAAACAGTGGTTTTGAACATGCTGCCAATAGCTCGCCTGGGAAACATACAGAGAAGTCCAAGATAGTGTTTTTTAGACTGGCTGCCACGAGCTGAAACGAATGCAGCCAAGAGCGATCGTCTGTGACTTACGGTTCAAGAGTTATTCACAGAAACATGGTTCTGAACTTTGCTGCCAGCCGCGAAAGCGAAAATAACCAAGATCGAGCGTCTAGGATTTACTTGTCAATAGCTCGCCTGGGAAACATCCAGAGAAGTCAAAGACAGTGCTTCTATACTAATTGCCAGGCGCTGAGACGAATGCCGCCAAGATCGAGCGTCTATGACTTACGGTTCAAGAATTAGCCTCAGAAACAGTGGTTTTGAACATGCTGCCAATAGCTCGCCTGGGAAAGATCCAGAGAAGTCCAAGATAGTGTTTTTTAGACTGGCTGCCACGAGCTGAAACGAATGCAGCCAAGAGCGAGCGTCTGTGACTTACGGTTCAAAAGTTATTCACATAAACATGGTTCTGAACTTTGCTGCCAGCCGCGAAAGTGAAAGCAACCAAGATCGAGCGTCTAGGATTTACTTGTGAATAGCTCGCCTGGAAAACATCCAGAGAAGTCAAAGACAGTGCAGCTATACTAATTGCCAGGCGCTGAGACGAATGCCGCCAAGATCAAGCGTCTAAGACTTACGGTTCAAGAATTAGCCTCAGAAACAGTGGGAAACAGTGCTTCTATACTAATTGCCAGGCGCTGAGACGAATGCCGCCAAGATCGAGCGTCTATGACTTACGGTTCAAGAATTAGCCTCAGAAACAGTGGTTCTGAACATGCTGCCAATAGCTCGCCTGGGAAACATCCAGAGAAGTCCAAGATAGTGTTTTTTTAGACTGGCTGCCACGAGCTGAAACGCATGCAGCCAAGAGCGAGCGTCTGTGACTTACGGTTCAAGAGTTATTCACAGAAACATGGTTCTGAACTTTGCTGCCAGCCGCGAAAGCGAAAGTAACCAAGATCGAGCGTCTAGGATTTACTTGTGAATAGCTCGCCTGGGAAACATCCAGAGAAGTCAAAGACAGTGCTTCTATACTAATTGCCAGGCGCTGAGACGAATGCCGCCAAGATCAAGCGTCTAAGACTTACGGTTCAAGAATTAGCCTCAGAAACAGTGGAAAACAGTGCTTCTATACTAATTGCCAGGCGCTGAGACGAATGCCGCCAAGATCGAGCGTCTATGACTTACGGTTCAAGAATTAGCCTCAGAAACAGTGGTTCAAAACATGCTGCCAATAGCTCGCCTGGGAAACATCCAGACAAGTCCAAGATAGTGTTTTTTAGACTGGCTGCCACGAGCTGAAACGAATGCAGCCAAGAGCGAGCGTCTGTGACTTACGGTTCAAGAGTTATTCACAGAAACATGGTTCTGAACTTTGCTGCCAGCCGCGAAAGCGAAAATAACCAAGATCGAGCGTCTAGGATTTACTTGTCAATAGCTCGCCTGGGAAACATCCAGAGAAGTCAAAGACAGTGCTTCTATACTAATTGCCAGGCGCTGAGACAAATGCCGCCAAGATCGAGAGTCTATGACTTACGGTTCAAGAATTAGCCTCAGAAACAGTGGGAAACAGTGCTTCTATACTAATTTCCAGGTGCTGAGACGAATGCCGCCAAGATCGAGCGTCTATGACTTACGGTTCAAGAGTTATTCACAGAAACATGGTTCTGAACTTTGCTGCCAGCCGCGAAAGCGAAAGTAACCAAGATCGAGCGTCTAGGATTTACTTGTGAATAGCTCGCCTGGGAAACATTCAGATAAGTCAAAGACAGTGCTTCTATACTAATTGCCAGGCGCTGAGACGAATGCCGCCAAGATCAAGCGTCTAAGACTTACGGTTCAAGAATTAGCCTCAGAAACAGTGGGAAACAGTGCTTCTATACTAATTTCCAGGTGCTGAGACGAATGCCGCCAAGATCGAGCGTCTATGACTTACGGTTCAAGAATTAGCCTCAGAAACAGTGGTTCTAAACATGCTGCCAATAGCTCGTCTGGGAAACATCCAGAGAAGTCCAAGATAGTGTTTTTTAGACTGACTGCCACGAGCTGAAACGAATGCAGCCAAGAGCGAGCGTCTGTCTCTTACGGTTCAAGAGTTATTCACAGAAACATGGTTCTGAACTTTGCTGCCAGCCGCGAAAGCGAAAATAACCAAGATCGAGCGTCTAGGATTTACTTGTCAATAGCTCGCCTGGGAAACATCCAGAGAAGTCAAAGATAGTGCTTCCATACTAATTGCCAGGCGCTGAGACGAATGCCGCCAAGATCAAGCGTCTAAGACTTACGGTTCAAGAATTAGCCTCAGAAACAGTGGGAAACAGTGCTTCTATACTAATTGCCAGGCGCTGAGACGAATGCAGCCAAGAGCGAGCGTCTGTGACTTACGGTTCAAAAGTTATTCACATAAACATGGTTCTGAACTTTGCTGCCAGCCGCGAAAGCGAAAGCAACCAAGATCGAGCGTCTAGGATTTACTTGTGAATAGCTCGCCTGGGAAACATCCAGAGAAGTCCAAGATAGTGTTTTTTAGACTGGCTGCCACGAGCTGAAACGAATGCAGCCAAGAGCGAGCGTCTGTGACTTACGGTTCAAGAGTTATTCACAGAAACATGGTTCGGAACTTTGCTGCCAGCCGCGAAAGCGAAAATAACCAAGATCGAGCGTCTAGGATTTACTTGTCAATAGCTCGCCTGGGAAACATCCAGAGAAGTCAAAGACAGTGCTTCTATACTAATTGCCAGGCGCTGAGACGAATGCCGTCAAGATCGAGCGTCTATGACTTACGGTTCAAGAATTAGCCTCAGAAACAGTGGTTCTGAACATGCTGCCAATAGCTCGCCTGGGAAACATCCAGAGAAGTCCAAGATAGTGTTTTTTTTAGACTGGCTGCCACGAGCTGAAACGAATGCAGCCAAGAGCGAGCGTCTGTCACTTACGGTTCAAGATTTATTCACAGAAACATGGTTCTGAACTTTGCTGCCAGCCGCGAAAGCGAAAATAACCAAGATCGAGCGTCTAGGATTTACTTGTCAATAGCTCGCCTGGGAAACATCCAGAGAAGTCAAAGATAGTGCTTCCATACTAATTGCCAGGCGCTGAGACGAATGCCGCCAAGATCAAGCGTCTAAGACTTACGGTTCAAGAATTAGCCTCAGAAACAGTGGGAAACAGTGCTTCTATACTAATTGCCAGGCGCTGAGACGAATGCCGCCAAGATCGAGCGTCTATCACTTACGGTTCAAGAATTAGCCTCAGAAACAGTGGTTTTGAACATGCTGCCAATAGCTCGTCGGGGAAACATCCAGAGAAGTCCAAGATAGTGTTTTTTAGACTGGCTGCCACGAGCTGAAACGAATGCAGCCAAGAGCGAGCGTCTGTGACTTACGGTTCAAAAGTTATTCACATAAACATTTACTTGTGAATAGCTCGCCTGGAAAACATCCAGAGAAGTCAAAGACAGTGCAGCTATACTAATTGCCAGGCGCTGAGACGAATGCCGCCAAGATCAAGCGTCTAAGACTTACGGTTCAAGAATTAGCCTCAGAAACAGTGGGAAACAGTGCTTCTATACTAATTGCCAGGCGCTGAGACGAATGCCGCCAAGATCGAGCGTCTATGACTTACGGTTCAAGAATTAGCCTCAGAAACAGTGGGAAACAGTGCTTCTATACTAATTGCCAGGCGCTGAGACGAATGCCGCCAAGATCGAGCGTCTATGACTTACGGTTCAAGAATTAGCCTCAGAAACAGTGGTTCTGAACATGCTGCCAATAGCTCGCCTGGGAAACATCCAGAGAAGTCCAAGATAGTGTTTTTTTTAGACTGGCTGCCACGAGCTGAAACGAATGCAGCCAAGAGCGAGCGTCTGTGACTTACGGTTCAAAAGTTATTCACATAAACATGGTTCTGAACTTTGCTGCCAGCCGCGAAAGCGAAAGCAACCAAGATCGAGCGTCTAGGATTTACTTGTGAATAGCTCGCCTGGAAAACATCCAGAGAAGTCAAAGACAGTGCAGCTATACTAATTGCCAGGCGCTGAGACGAATGCCGCCAAGATCAAGCGTCTAAGACTTACGGTTCAAGAATTAGCCTCAGAAACAGTGGGAAACAGTGCTTCTATACTAATTTCCAGGTGCTGAGACGAATGCCGCCAAGATCGAGCGTCTATGACTTACGGTTCAAGAATTAGCCTCAGAAACAGTGGTTCTAAACATGCTGCCAATAGCTCGCCTGGGAAACATCCAGAGAAGTCCAAGATAGTGTTTTTTAGACTGACTGCCACGAGCTGAAACGAATGCAGCCAAGAGCGAGCGTCTGTCACTTACGGTTCAAGAGTTATTCACAGAAACATGGTTCTGAACTTTGCTGCCAGCCGCGAAAGCGAAAATAACCAAGATCGAGCGTCTAGGATTTACTTGTCAATAGCTCGCCTGGGAAACATCCAGAGAAGTCAAAGATAGTGCTTCCATACTAATTGCCAGGCGCTGAGACGAATGCCGCCAAGATCAAGCGTCTAAGACTTACGGTTCAAGAATTAGCCTCAGAAACAGTGGGAAACAGTGCTTCTATACTAATTGCCAGGCGCTGAGACGAATGCCGCCAAGATCGAGCGTCTATGACTTACGGTTCAAGAATTAGCCTCAGAAACAGTGGTTCTGAACATGCTGCCAATAGCTCGCCTGGGAAACATCCAGAGAAGTCCAAGATAGTGTTTTTTTTAGACTGGCTGCCACGAGCTGAAACGAATGCATCCAAGAGCGAGCGTCTGTGACTTACGGTTCAAAAGTTATTCACATAAACATGGTTCTGAACTTTGCTGCCAGCCGCGAAAGCAACCAAGATCGAGCGTCTAGGATTTACTTGTGAATAGCTCGCCTGGAAAACATCCAGAGAAGTCAAAGACAGTGCAGCTATACTAATTGCCAGGCGCTGAGACGAATGCCGCCAAGATCAAGCGTCTAAGACTTACGGTTCAAGAATTAGCCTCAGAAACAGTGGGAAACAGTGCTTCTATACTAATTGCCAGGCGCTGAGACGAATGCCGCCAAGATCGAGCGTCTATGACTTACGGTTCAAGAATTAGCCTCAGAAACAGTGCTTCTATACTAATTGCCAGGCGCTGAGACGAATGCCGCCAAGATCGAGCGTCTATGACGTACGGTTCAAGAATTAGCCTCAGAAACAGTGGTTCTGAACATGCTGCCAATAGCTCGCCTGGGAAACATCCAGAGAAGTCCAAGATAGTGTTTTTTTTAGACTGGCTGCCACGAGCTGAAACGAATGCAGCCAAGAGCGAGCGTCTGTGACTTACGGTTCAAAAGTTATTCACAGAAACATGGTTCTGAACTTTGCTGCCAGCCGCGAAAGCGAAAGCAACCAAGATCGAGCGTCTAGGATTTACTTGTGAATAGCTCGCCTGGAAAACATCCAGAGAAGTCAAAGACAGTGCAGCTATACTAATTGCCAGGCGCTGAGACGAATGCCGCCAAGATCAAGCGTCTAAGACTTACGGTTCAAGAATTAGCCTCAGAAAAAGTGGGAAACAGTGCTTCTATACTAATTTCCAGGTGCTGAGACGAATGCCGCCAAGATCGAGCGTCTATGACTTACGGTTCAAGAATTAGCCTCAGAAACAGTGGTTCTAAACATGCTGCCAATAGCTCGCCTGGGAAACATCCAGAGAAGTCCAAGATAGTGTTTTTTAGACTGACTGCCACGAGCTGAAACGAATGCAGCCAAGAGCGAGCGTCTGTCACTTACGGTTCAAGAGTTATTCACAGAAACATGGTTCTGAACTTTGTTGCCAGCCGCGAAAGCGAAAATAACCAAGATCGAGCGTCTAGGATTTACTTGTCAATAGCTCGCCTGGGAAACATCCAGAGAAGTCAAAGACAGTGCAGCTATACTAATTGCCAGGCGCTGAGACGAATGCCGCCAAGATCAAGCGTCTAAGACTTACGGTTCAAGAATTAGCCTCAGAAACAGTGGGAAACAGTGCTTCTATACTAATTGCCAGGCGCTGAGACGAATGCCGCCAAGATCGAGCGTCTATGACTTACGATTCAAGAATTAGCCTCAGAAACAGTGGTTCTGAACATGCTGCCAATAGCTCGCCTGGGAAACATCCAGAGAAGTCCAAGATAGTGTTTTTTAGACTGGCTGCCACGAGCTGAAACGAATGCAGCCAAGAGCGAGCGTCTGTGACTTACGGTTCAAGAGTTATTCACAGAAACATGGTTCGGAACTTTGCTGCCAGCCGCGAAAGCGAAAATAACCAAGATCGAGCGTCTAGGATTTACTTGTCAATAGCTCGCCTGGGAAACATCCAGAGAAGTCAAAGACAGTGCTTCTATACTAATTGCCAGGCGCTGAGACGAATGCCGCCAAGATCGAGCGTCTATGACTTACGGTTCAAGAATTAGCCTCAGAAACAGTGGTTCTGAACATGCTGCCAATAGCTCGCCTGGGAAACATCCAGAGAAGTCCAAGATAGTGTTTTTTTTAGACTGGCTGCCACGAGCTGAAACGAATGCAGCCAAGAGCGAGCGTCTGTGACTTACGGTTCAAAAGTTATTCACAGAAACATGGTTCTGAACTTTGCTGCCAGCCGCGAAAGCGAAAGCAACCAAGATCGAGCGTCTAGGATTTACTTGTGAATAGCTCGCCTGGAAAACATCCAGAGAAGTCAAAGACAGTGCAGCTATACTAATTGCCAGGCGCTGAGACGAATGCCGCCAAGATCAAGCGTCTAAGACTTACGGTTCAAGAATTAGCCTCAGAAAAAGTGGGAAACAGTGCTTCTATACTAATTTCCAGGTGCTGAGACGAATGCCGCCAAGATCGAGCGTCTATGACTTACGGTTCAAGAATTAGCCTCAGAAACAGTGGTTCTAAACATGCTGCCAATAGCTCGCCTGGGAAACATCCAGAGAAGTCCAAGATAGTGTTTTTTAGACTGACTGCCACGAGCTGAAACGAATGCAGCCAAGAGCGAGCGTCTGTCACTTACGGTTCAAGAGTTATTCACAGAAACATGGTTCTGAACTTTGCTGCCAGCCGCGAAAGCGAAAATAACCAAGATCGAGCGTCTAGGATTTACTTGTCAATAGCTCGCCTGGGAAACATCCAGAGAAGTCAAAGATAGTGCTTCCATACTAATTGCCAGGCGCTGAGACGAATGCCGCCAAGATCAAGCGTCTAAGACTTACGGTTCAAGAATTAGCCTCAGAAACAGTGGGAAACAGTGCTTCTATACTAATTGCCAGGCGCTGAGACGAATGCCGCCAAGATCGAGCGTCTATGACTTACGGTTCAAGAATTAGCCTCAGAAACAGTGGTTTTGAACATGCTGCCAATAGCTCGCCGGGGAAACATCCAGAGAAGTCCAAGATAGTGTTTTTTAGACTGGCTGCCACGAGCTGAAACGAATGCAGCCAAGAGCGAGCGTCTGTGACTTACGGTTCAAAAGTTATTCACATAAACATGGTTCTGAACTTTGCTGCCAGCCGCGAAAGCAACCAAGATCGAGCGTCTGAGCGTCTAGGATTTACTTGTGAATAGCTCGCCTGGAAAACATCCAGAGAAGTCAAAGACAGTGCTTCTATACTAATTGCCAGGCGCTGAGACGAATGCCGCCAAGATCGAGCGTCTAAGACTTACGGTTCAAGAATTAGCCTCAGAAACAGTGGTTCTAAACATGCTGCCAATAGCTCGCCTGGGAAACATCCAGAGAAGTCCAAGATAGTGTTTTTTAGACTGACTGCCACGAGCTGAAACGAATGCAGCCAAGAGCGAGCGTCTGTCACTTACGGTTCAAGAGTTATTCACTGAAACATGGTTCTGAACTTTGCTGCCAGCCGCGAAAGCGAAAATAACCAAGATCGAGCGTCTAGGATTTACTTGTCAATAGCTCGCCTGGGAAACATCCAGTGAAGTCAAAGACAGTGCTTCTATACTAATTGCCAGGCGCTGAGACGAATGCCGCCAAGATCAAGCGTCTAAGACTTACGGTTCAAGAATTAGCCTCAGAAACAGTGGGAAACAGTGCTTCTATACTAATTTCCAGGTGCTGAGACGAATGCCGCCAAGATCGAGCGTCTATGACTTACGGTTCAAGAATTAGCCTCAGAAACAGTGGTTCTAAACATGCTGCCAATAGCTCGCCTGGGAAACATCCAGAGAAGTCCAAGATAGTGTTTTTTAGACTGACTGCCACGAGCTGAAACGAATGCAGCCAAGAGCGAGCGTCTGTCACTTACGGTTCAAGAGTTATTCACTGAAAGATGGTTCTGAACTTTGCTGCCAGCCGCGAAAGCGAAAATAACCAAGATCGAGCGTCTAGGATTTACTTGTCAATAGCTCGCCTGGGAAACATCCAGAGAAGTCAAAGACAGTGCTTCTATACTAATTGCCAGGCGCTGAGACGAATGCCGCCAAGAACGAGCGTCTATGACTTACGGTTCAAGAATTAGCCTCAGAAACAGTGGGAAACAGTGCTTCTATACTAATTGCCAGACGCTGAGACGAATGCCGCCAAGATCGAGCGTCTATGACTTACGGTTCAAGAATTAGCCTCAGAAACAGTGGGAAACAGTGCTTCTATACTAATTGCCAGGCGCTGAGACGAATGCCGCCAAGATCGAGCGTCTATGACTTACGGTTTAAGAATTAGCCTCAGAAACAGTGGTTCTGAACATGCTGCCAATAGCTCGCCTGGGAAACATCCAGAGAAGTCCAAGATAGTGTTTTTTAGACTGGCTGCCACGAGCTGAAACGAATGCAGCCAAGAGCGAGCGTCTGTGACTTACGGTTCAAGAGTTATTCACAGAAACATGGTTCTGAACTTTGCTGCCAGCCGCGAAAGCGAAAATAACCAAGATCGAGCGTCTAGGATTTACTTGTCAATAGCTCGCCTGGGAAACATCCAGTGAAGTCAAAGACAGTGCTTCTATACTAATTGCCAGGCGCTGAGACGAATGCCGCCAAGATCAAGCGTCTAAGACTTACGGTTCAAGAATTAGCCTCAGAAAAAGTGGGAAACAGTGCTTCTATACTAATTTCCAGGTGCTGAGACGAATGCCGCCAAGATCGAGCGTCTATGACTTACGGTTCAAGAATTAGCCTCAGAAACAGTGGTTCTAAACATGCTGCCAATAGCTCGCCTGGGAAACATCCAGAGAAGTCCAAGATAGTGTTTTTTAGACTGACTGCCACGAGCTGAAACGAATGCAGCCAAGAGCGAGCGTCTGTCACTTACGGTTCAAGAGTTATTCACTGAAAGATGGTTCTGAACTTTGCTGCCAGCCGCGAAAGCGAAAATAACCAAGATCGAGCGTCTAGGATTTACTTGTCAATAGCTCGCCTGGGAAACATCCAGAGAAGTCAAAGACAGTGCTTCTATACTAATTGCCAGGCGCTGAGACGAATGCCGCCAAGATCGAGCGTCTATGACTTACGGTTCAAGAATTAGCCTCAGAAACAGTGGGAAACAGTGCTTCTATACTAATTGCCAGGCGCTGAGACGAATGCCGCCAAGATCGAGCGTCTATGACTTACGGTTCAAGAATTAGCCTCAGAAACAGTGGTTCTGAATATGATGCCAATAGCTCGCCTGGGAAACATCCAGAGAAGTCCAAGATAGTGTTTTTTTAGACTGGCTGCCACGAGCTGAAACGAATGCAGCCAAGAGCGAGCGTCTGTGACTTACGGTTCAAAAGTTATTCACATAAACATGGTTCTGAACTTTGCTGCCAGCCGCGAAAGCGAAAGCAACCAAGATCGAGCGTCTAGGATTTACTTGTGAATAGCTCGCCTGGAAAACATCCAGAGAAGTCAAAGACAGTGCAGCTATACTAATTGCCAGGCGCTGAGACGAATGCCGCCAAGATCAAGCGTCTAAGACTTACGGTTCAAGAATTAGCCTCAGAAACAGTGGGAAACAGTGCTTCTATACTAATTGCCAGGCGCTGAGACGAATGCCGCCAAGATCGAGCGTCTATGACTTACGGTTCAAGAATTAGCCTCAGAAACAGTGGTTCTGAACATGCTGCCAATAGCTCGCCTGGGAAACATCCAGAGAAGTCCAAGATAGTGTTTTTTAGACTGGCTGCCACGAGCTGAAACGAATGCAGCCAAGAGCGAGCGTCTGTGACTTACGGTTCAAGAGTTATTCACAGAAACATGGTTCTGAACTTTGCTGCCAGCCGCGAAAGCGAAAATAACCAAGATCGAGCGTCTAGGATTTACTTGTCAATAGCTCGCCTGGGAAACATCCAGTGAAGTCAAAGACAGTGCTTCTATACTAATTGCCAGGCGCTGAGACGAATGCCGCCAAGATCGAGCGTCTATGACTTACGATTCAAGAATTAGCCTCAGAAACAGTGGGAAACAGTGCTTCTATACTAATTTCCAGGTGCTGAGACGAATGCCGCCAAGATCGAGCGTCTATGACTTACGGTTCAAGAATTAGCCTCAGAAACAGTGGTTCTAAACATGCTGCCAATAGCTCGCCTGAGAAACATCCAGAGAAGTCCAAGATAGTGTTTTTTAGACTGACTGCCACGAGCTGAAACGAATGCAGCCAAGAGCGAGCGTCTGTCACTTACGGTTCAAGAGTTATTCACTGAAACATGGTTCTGAACTTTGCTGCCAGCCGCGAAAGCGAAAGTAACCAAGATCGAGCGTCTAGGATTTACTTTTCAATAGCTCGCCTGGGAAACATCCAGAGAAGTCAAAGACAGTGCTTCTATACTAATTGCCAGGCGTTGAGACGAATGCCGCCAAGATCGAGCGTCTATGACTTACGGTTCAAGAATTAGCCTCAGAAACAGTGGTTTTGAACATGCTGCCAATAGCTCGCCTGGGAAACATCCAGAGAAGTCCAAGATAGTGTTTTTTAGACTGGCTGCCACGAGCTGAAACGAATGCAACCAAGAGCGAGGGTCTGTGACTTACGGTTCAAGAGTTATTCACAGAAACATGGTTCTGAACTTTGCTGCTAGCCGCGAAAGCGAAAGTAACCAAGATCGAGCGTCTAGGATTTACTTGTCAATAGCTCGCCTGGGAAACATCCAGAGAAGTCAAAGACAGTGGTTCTATACTAATTGCCAGGCGCTGAGACGAATGCCGCCAAGATCGAGCGTCTAAGACTTACGGTTCAAGAATTAGCCTCAGAAACAGTGGGAAACAGTGTTTCTATACTAATTGGCAGGCGCTGAGACGATTGCCGCCAAGATCAAGCGTCAAAGACTTACGGTTCAAGAATTAGCCTCAGAAACAGTGGGAAACAGTGCTTTTATACTAATTGCCAGGCGCTGAGACGAATGCCGCCAAGATCGAGCGTCTATGACTTACGGTTCAAGAATTAGCCTCAGAAACAGTGGGAAACAGTGCTTTTATACTAATTGCCAGGCGCTGAGACGAATGCCGCCAAGATCGAGCGTCTATGACTTACGGTTCAAGAATTAGCCTCAGAAACAGTGTTTCTGAACATGCTGCCAATAGCTCGCCTGGGAAACATCCAGAGAAGTCCAAGATAGTGTTTTTTAGACTGGCTGCCACGAGCTGAAACGAATTTAACCAAGAGCGAGCGTCTGTGACTTACGGTTCAAGAGTTATTCACAGAAACATGGTTCTGAACTTTGCTACCAGCCGCGAAAGCGAAAGTAACCAAGATCGAGCGTCTAGGATTTACTTGTCAATAGCTCGCCTGGGAAACATCCAGAGAAGTCAAAGACAGTGCTTCTATACTAATTGCCAGGCGCTGAGACGAATGCCGCCAAGATCAAGCGTCTAAGACTTACGGTTCAAGAATTAGCCTCAGAAACAGTGGGAAACAGTGCTTCTATACTAATTGCCAGGCGTTGAGACGAATGCCGCCAAGATCGAGCGTCTATGACTTACGGTTCAAGAATTAGCCTCAGAAACAGTGGTTTTGAACATGCTGCCAATAGCTCGCCTGGGAAACATCCAGAGAAGTCCAAGATAGTGTTTTTTAGACTGGCTGCCATGAGCTGAAACGAATGCAACCAAGAGCGAGCGTCTGTGACTTACGGTTCAAGAGTTATTCACAGAAACATGGTTCTGAACTTTGCTGCCAGCCGCGATAGCGAAAATAACCAAGATCGAGCGTCTAAGATTTACTTGTCAATAGCTCGCCTGGGAAACATCCAGTGAAGTCAAAGACAGTGCTTCTATATTAATTGCCAGGCGCTGAGACGAATGCCGCCAAGATCGAGCGTCTATGACTTACGGTTCAAGAATTAGCCTCAGAAACAGTGGGAAACAGTGCATCTATACTAATTTCCAGGTGCTGAGACGAATGCCGCCAAGATCGAGCGTCTATGACTTACGGTTCAAGAATTAGCCTCAGAAACAGTGTTTCTGAACATGCTGCCAATAGCTCGCCTGGGAAACATCCAGAGAAGTCCAAGATAGTGTTTTTTAGACTGGCTGCCATGAGCTGAAACGAATGCAACCAAGAGCGAGCGTCTGTGACTTACGGTTCAAGAGTTATTCACAGAAACATGGTTCTGAACTTTGCTGCCAGCCGCGAAAGCGAAAATAACCAAGATCGAGCGTCTAAGATTTACTTGTCAATAGCTCGCCTGGGAAACATCCAGTGAAGTCAAAGACAGTGCTTCTATACTAATTGCCAGGCGCTGAGACGAATGCCGCCAAGATCGAGCGTCTATGACTTACCGTTCAAGAATTAGCCTCAGAAACAGTGGGAAACAGTGTTTCTATACTAATTTCCAGGTGCTGAGACGAATGCCGCCAAGATCGAGCGTCTATGACTTACGGTTCAAGAATTAGCCTCAGAAACAGTGGTTCTAAACATGCTGCCAATAGCTCGCCTGGGAAACATCCAGAGAAGTCCAAGATAGTATTTTTAGACTGACTGCCACGAGCTGAAACGAATGCAGCCAAGAGCGAGCGTCTGTGACTTACGGTTCAAGAGTTATTCACAGAAACATGGTTCTGAACTTTGCTGCCAGCCGCGAAAGCGAAAGTAACCAAGATCGAGCGTCTAGGATTTACTTGTCAATAGCTCGCCTGGGAAACATCCAGAGAAGTCAAAGACAGTGCTTCTATACTAATTGCCAGGCGCTGAGACGAATGCCGCCAAGATCAAGCGTCTAAGACTTACGGTTCAAGAATTAGCCTCAGAAACAGTGGGAAACAGTGCTTCTATACTAATTGCCAGGCGTTGAGACGAATGCCGCCAAGATCGAGCGTCTATGACTTACGGTTCAAGAATTAGCCTCAGAAACAGTGGTTTTGAACATGCTGCCAATAGCTCGCCTGGGAAACATCCAGAGAAGTCCAAGATAGTGTTTTTTAGACTGGCTGCCATGAGCTGAAACGAATGCAACCAAGAGCGAGCGTCTGTGACTTACGGTTCAAGAGTTATTCACAGAAACATGGTTCTGAACTTTGCTGCCAGCCGCGAAAGCGAAAATAACCAAGATCGAGCGTCTAAGATTTACTTGTCAATAGCTCGCCTGGGAAACATCCAGTGAAGTCAAAGACAGTGCTTCTATACTAATTGCCAGGCGCTGAGACGAATGCCGCCAAGATCGAGCGTCTATGACTTACGGTTCAAGAATTAGCCTCAGAAACAGTGGGAAACAGTGTTTCTATACTAATTTCCAGGTGCTGAGACGAATGCCGCCAAGATCGAGCGTCTATGACTTACGGTTCAAGAATTAGCCTCAGAAACAGTGGTTCTAAACATGCTGCCAATAGCTCGCCTGGGAAACATCCAGAGAAGTCCAAGATAGTGTTTTTTAGACTGACTGCCACGAGCTGAAACGAATGCAGCCAAGAGCGAGCGTCTGTGACTTACGGTTCAAGAGTTATTCACAGAAACATGGTTCTGAACTTTGCTGCCAGCCGCGAAAGCGAAAGTAACCAAGATCGAGCGTCTAGGATTTACTTGTCAATAGCTCGCCTGGGAAACATCCAGTGAAGTCAAAGACAGTGCTTCCATACTAATTGCCAGGCGCTGAGACGAATGCCGCCAAGATCGAGCGTCTATGACTTACGGTTCAAGAATTAGCCTCAGAAACAGTGGGAAACAGTGCTTCTATACTAATTTCCAGGTGCTGAGACGAATGCCGCCAAGATCGAGCGTCTATGACTTACGGTTCAAGAATTAGCCTCAGAAACAGTGGTACTAAACATGCTGCCAATAGCTCGCCTGGGAAACATCCAGAGAAGTCCAAGATATTGTTTTTTAGACTGACTGCCACGAGCTGAAACGAATGCAGCCAAGAGCGAGCGTCTGTGACTTACGGTTCAAGAGTTATTCACAGAAACATGGTTCTGAACTTTGCTGCCAGCCGCGAAAGCGAAAATAACCAAGATCGAGCGTCTAGGATTTACTTGTCAATAGCTCGCCTGGGAAACATCCAGAGAAGTCAAAGACAGTGCTTCTATACTAATTGCCAGGCGCTGAGACGAATGCCGCCAAGATCAAGCGTCTAAGACTTACGGTTCAAGAATTAGCCTCAGAAACAGTGGGAAACAGTGCTTCTATACTAATTGCCAGGCGCTGAGACGAATGCCGCCAAGATCGAGCGTCTATGACTTACGGTTCAAAAATTAGCCTCAGAAACAGTGGTTTTGAACATGCTGCCAATAGCTCGCCTTGGAAACATCCAGAGAAGTCCAAGATAGTGTTTTTTTAGACTGGCTGCCACGAGCTGAAACGAATGCAGCCAAGAGCGAGCGTCTGTGACTTACGGTTCAAGAGTTATTCACAGAAACATGGTTCTGAACTTTGCTGCCAGCCGCGAAAGCGAAAGTAACCAAGATCGAGCGTCTAGGATTTACTTGTGAATAGCTCGCCTGGGAAAAAATCCAGAGAAGTCAAAGACAGTGCTTCCATACTAATTGCCAGGCGCTGAGACGAATGCCGCCAAGATCAAGCGTCTAAGACTTACGGTTCAAGAATTAGCCTCAGAAACAGTGGGAAACAGTGCTTCTATACTAATTGCCAGGCGCTGAGACGAATGCCGCCAAGATCGAGCGTCTATGACTTACGGTTCAAGAATTAGCCTCAGAAACAGTGGTTCAAAACATGCTGCCAATAGCTCGCCTGGGAAACATCCAGAGAAGTCCAAGATAGTGTTTTTTTTTTTAGACTGGCTGCCACGAGCTGAAACGAATGCAGCCAAGAGCGAGCGTCTGTGACTTACGGTTCAAGAGTTATTCACAGAAACATGGTTCGGAACTTTGCTGCCAGCCGCGAAAGCGAAAATAACCAAGATCGAGCGTCTAGGATTTACTTGTCAATAGCTCGCCTGGGAAACATCCAGAGAAGTCAAAGACAGTGCTTCTATACTAATTGCCAGGCGCTGAGACGAATGCCGCCAATATCGAGCGTCTATGACTTACGGTTCAAGAATTAGCCTCAGAAACAGTGGTTCTGAACATGCTGCCAATAGCTCGCCTGGGAAACATCCAGAGAAGTCCAAGATAGTGTTTTTTTTAGACTGGCTGCCACGAGCTGAAACGAATGCAACCAAGAGCGAGCGTCTGTGACTTACGGTTCAAAAGTTATTCACATAAACATGGTTCTGAACTTTGCTGCCAGCCGCGAAAGCGAAAGCAACCAAGATCGAGCGTCTAGGATTTACTTGTGAATAGCTCGCCTGGAAAACATCCAGAGAAGTCAAAGACAGTGCAGCTATACTAATTGCCAGGCGCTGAGACGAATGCCGCCAAGATCAAGCGTCTAAGACTTACGGTTCAAGAATTAGCCTCAGAAACAGTGGGAAACAGTGCTTCTATACTAATTGCCAGGCGCTGAGACGAATGCCGCCAAGATCGAGCGTCTATGACTTACGGTTCAATAATTAGCCTCAGAAACAGTGGTTCTGAACATGCTGCCAATAGCTCGCCTGGGAAACATCCAGAGAAGTCCAAGATAGTGTTTTTTAGACTGGCTGCCATGAGCTGAAACGAATGCAACCAAGAGCGAGCGTCTGTGACTTACGGTTCAAGAGTTATTCACAGAAACATGGTTCTGAACTTTGCTGCCAGCCGCGAAAGCGAAAATAACCAAGATCGAGCGTCTAAGATTTACTTGTCAATAGCTCGCCTGGGAAACATCCAGTGAAGTCAAAGACAGTGCTTCTATACTAATTGCCAGGCGCTGAGACGAATGCCGCCAAGATCGAGCGTCTATGACTTACGGTTCAAGAATTAGCCTCAGAAACAGTGGGAAACAGTGTTTCTATACTAATTTCCAGGTGCTGAGACGAATGCCGCCAAGATCGAGCGTCTATGACTTACGGTTCAAGAATTAGCCTCAGAAACAGTGGTTCTAAACATGCTGCCAATAGCTCGCCTGGGAAACATCCAGAGAAGTCCAAGATAGTGTTTTTTAGACTGACTGCCACGAGCTGAAACGAATGCAGCCAAGAGCGAGCGTCTGTGACTTACGGTTCAAGAGTTATTCACAGAAACATGGTTCTGAACTTTGCTGCCAGCCGCGAAAGCGAAAGTAACCAAGATCGAGCGTCTAGGATTTACTTGTGAATAGCTCGCCTGGGAAAAATCCAGAGAAGTCAAAGACAGTGCTTCCATACTAATTGCCAGGCGCTGAGACGAATGCCGCCAAGATCAAGCGTCTAAGACTTACGGTTCAAGAATTAGCCTCAGAAACAGTGGGAAACAGTGCTTCTATACTAATTGCAGGCGCTGAGACGAATGCCGCCAAGATCGAGCGTCTATGACTTACGGTTCAAGAATTAGCCTCAGAAACAGTGGTTCAAAACATGCTGCCAATAGCTCGCCTGGGAAACATCCAGAGAAGTCCAAGATAGTGTTTTTTAGACTGGCTGCCACGAGCTGAAACGAATGCAGCCAAGAGCGAGCGTCTGTGACTTACGGTTCAAGAGTTATTCACAGAAACATGGTTCGGAACTTTGCTGCCAGCCGCGAAAGCGAAAATAACCAAGATCGAGCGTCTAGGATTTACTTGTCAATAGCTCGCCTGGGAAACATCCAGAGAAGTCAAAGACAGTGCTTCTATACTAATTGCCAGGCGCTGAGACGAATGCCGCCAATATCGAGCGTCTATGACTTACGGTTCAATAATTAGCCTCAGAAACAGTGGTTCTGAACATGCTGCCAATAGCTCGCCTGGGAAACATCCAGAGAAGTCCAAGATAGTGTTTTTTTTAGACTGGCTGCCACGAGCTGAAACGAATGCAACCAAGAGCGAGCGTCTGTGACTTACGGTTCAAAAGTTATTCACATAAACATGGTTCTGAACTTTGCTGCCAGCCGCGAAAGCGAAAGCAACCAAGATCGAGCGTCTAGGATTTACTTGTGAATAGCTCGCCTGGAAAACATCCAGAGAAGTCAAAGACAGTGCAGCTATACTAATTGCCAGGCGCTGAGACGAATGCCGCCAAGATCAAGCGTCTAAGACTTACGGTTCAAGAATTAGCCTCAGAAACAGTGGGAAACAGTGCTTCTATACTAATTGCCAGGCGCTGAGACGAATGCCGCCAAGATCGAGCGTCTATGACTTACGGTTCAATAATTAGCCTCAGAAACAGTGGTTCTGAACATGCTGCCAATAGCTCGCCTGGGAAACATCCAGAGAAGTCCAAGATAGTGTTTTTTAGACTGGCTGCCATGAGCTGAAACGAATGCAACCAAGAGCGAGCGTCTGTGACTTACGGTTCAAGAGTTATTCACAGAAACATGGTTCTGAACTTTGCTGCCAGCCGCGAAAGCGAAAATAACCAAGATCGAGCGTCTAAGATTTACTTGTCAATAGCTCGCCTGGGAAACATCCAGTGAAGTCAAAGACAGTGCTTCTATACTAATTGCCAGGCGCTGAGACGAATGCCGCCAAGATCGAGCGTCTATGACTTACGGTTCAAGAATTAGCCTCAGAAACAGTGGGAAACAGTGTTTCTATACTAATTTCCAGGTGCTGAGACGAATGCCGCCAAGATCGAGCGTCTATGACTTACGGTTCAAGAATTAGCCTCAGAAACAGTGGTTCTAAACATGCTGCCAATAGCTCGCCTGGGAAACATCCAGAGAAGTCCAAGATAGTGTTTTTTAGACTGACTGCCACGAGCTGAAACGAATGCAGCCAAGAGCGAGCGTCTGTGACTTACGGTTCAAGAGTTATTCACAGAAACATGGTTCTGAACTTTGCTGCCAGCCGCGAAAGCGAAAGTAACCAAGATCGAGCGTCTAGGATTTACTTGTCAATAGCTCGCCTGGGAAACATCCAGAGAAGTCAAAGACAGTGCTTCTATACTAATTGCCAGGCGCTGAGACGAATGCCGCCAAGATCAAGCGTCTAAGACTTACGGTTCAAGAATTAGCCTCAGAAACAGTGGGAAACAGTGCTTCTATACTAATTGCCAGGCGTTGAGACGAATGCCGCCAAGATCGAGCGTCTATGACTTACGGTTCAAGAATTAGCCTCAGAAACAGTGGTTTTGAACATGCTGCCAATAGCTCGCCTGGGAAACATCCAGAGAAGTCCAAGATAGTGTTTTTTAGACTGGCTGCCACGAGCTGAAACGAATGCAACCAAGAGCGAGCGTCTGTGACTTACGGTTCAAGAGTTATTCACAGAAACATGGTTCTGAACTTTGCTGCCAGCCGCGAAAGCGAAAATAACCAAGATCGAGCGTCTAAGATTTACTTGTCAATAGCTCGCCTGGGAAACATCCAGTGAAGTCAAAGACAGTGCTTCTATACTAATTGCCAGGCGCTGAGACGAATGCCGCCAAGATCGAGCGTCTATGACTTACGGTTCAAGAATTAGCCTCAGAAACAGTGGGAAACAGTGCTTCTATACTAATTTCCAGGTGCTGAGACGAATGCCGCCAAGATCGAGCGTCTATGACTTACGGTTCAAGAATTAGCCTCAGAAACAGTGGTTCTAAACATGCTGCCAATAGCTCGCCTGGGAAACATCCAGAGAAGTTCAAGATAGTGTTTTTTAGACTGACTGCCACGAGCTGAAACGAATGCAGCCAAGAGCGAGCGTCTGTGACTTACGGTTCAAGAGTTATTCACAGAAACATGGTTCTGAACTTTGCTGCCAGCCGCGAAAGCGAAAATAACCAAGATCGAGCGTCTAGGATTTACTTGTCAATAGCTCGCCTGGGAAACATCCAGAGAAGTCAAAGACAGTGCTTCTATACTAATTGCCAGGCGCTGAGACGAATGCCGCCAAGATCAAGCGTCTAAGACTTACGGTTCAAGAATTAGCCTCAGAAACAGTGGGAAACAGTGCTTCTATACTAATTGCCAGGCGCTGAGACGAATGCCGCCAAGATCGAGCGTCTATGACTTACGGTTCAAAAATTAGCCTCAGAAACAGTGGTTTTGAACATGCTGCCAATAGCTCGCCTGGGAAACATCCAGAGAAGTCCAAGATAGTGTTTTTTAGACTGGCTGCCACGAGCTGAAACGAATGCAGCCAAGAGCGAGCGTCTGTGACTTACGGTTCAAGAGTTATTCACAGAAACATGGTTCTGAACTTTGCTGCCAGCCGCGAAAGCGAAAGTAACCAAGATCGAGCGTCTAGGATTTACTTGTGAATAGCTCGCCTGGGAAAAATCCAGAGAAGTCAAAGACAGTGCTTCCATACTAATTGCCAGGCGCTGAGACGAATGCCGCCAAGATCAAGCGTCTAAGACTTACGGTTCAAGAATTAGCCTCAGAAACAGTGGGAAACAGTGCTTCTATACTAATTGCCAGGCGCTGAGACGAATGCCGCCAAGATCGAGCGTCTAAGACTTACGGTTCAAGAATTAGCCTCAGAAACAGTGGGAAACAGTGCTTCTATACTAATTGCCAGGCGCTGAGACGAATGCCGCCAAGATCGAGCGTCTATGACTTACGGTTCAATAATTAGCCTCAGAAACAGTGGTTCTGAACATGCTGCCAATAGCTCGCCTGGGAAACATCCAGAGAAGTCCTCGATAGTGTTTTTTAGACTGACTGCCACGAGCTGAAACGAATGCAGCCAAGAGCGAGCGTCTGTGACTTACGGTTCAAGAGTTATTCACAGAAACATGGTTCTGAACTTTGCTGCCAGCCGCGAAAGCGAAAATAACCAAGATCGAGCGTCTAAGATTTACTTGTCAATAGCTCGCCTGGGAAACATCCAGTGAAGTCAAAGACAGTGCTTCTATACTAATTGCCAGGCGCTGAGACGAATGCCGCCAAGATCGAGCGTCTATGACTTACGGTTCAAGAATTAGCCTCAGAAACAGTGGGAAACAGTGTTTCTATACTAATTTCCAGGTGCTGAGACGAATGCCGCCAAGATCGAGCGTCTATGACTTACGGTTCAAGAATTAGCCTCAGAAACAGTGGTTCTAAACATGCTGCCAATAGCTCGCCTGGGAAACATCCAGAGAAGTCCAAGATAGTGTTTTTTAGACTGACTGCCACGAGCTGAAACGAATGCAGCCAAGAGCAAGCGTCTGTGACTTACGGTTCAAGAGTTATTCACAGAAACATGGTTCTGAACTTTGCTGCCAGCCGCGAAAGCGAAAGTAACCAAGATCGAGCGTCTAGGATTTACTTGTCAATAGCTCGCCTGGGAAACATCCAGAGAAGTCAAAGACAGTGCTTCTATACTAATTGCCAGGCGCTGAGACGAATGCCGCCAAGATCAAGCGTCTAAGACTTACGGTTCAAGAATTAGCCTCAGAAACAGTGGGAAACAGTGCTTCTATACTAATTGCCTGGCGTTGAGACGAATGCCGCCAAGATCGAGCGTCTATGACTTACGGTTCAAGAATTAGCCTCAGAAACAGTGGTTTTGAACATGCTGCCAATAGCTCGCCTGGGAAACATCCAGAGAAGTCCAAGATAGTGTTTTTTAGACTGGCTGCCACGAGCTGAAACGAATGCAACCAAGAGCGAGCGTCTGTGACTTACGGTTCAAGAGTTATTCACAGAAACATGGTTCTGAACTTTGCTGCCAGCCGCGAAAGCGAAAATAACCAAGATCGAGCGTCTAAGATTTACTTGTCAATAGCTCGCCTGGGAAACATCCAGTGAAGTCAAAGACAGTGCTTCTATACTAATTGCCAGGCGCTGAGACGAATGCCGCCAAGATCGAGCGTCTATGACTTACGGTTCAAGAATTAGCCTCAGAAACAGTGGGAAACAGTGCTTCTATACTAATTTCCAGGTGCTGAGACGAATGCCGCCAAGATCGAGCGTCTATGACTTACGGTTCAAGAATTAGCCTCAGAAACAGTGGTTCTAAACATGCTGCCAATAGCTCGCCTGGGAAACATCCAGAGAAGTCCAAGATAGTGTTTTTTAGACTGACTGCCACGAGCTGAAACGAATGCAGCCAAGAGCGAGCGTCTGTGACTTACGGTTCAAGAGTTATTCACAGAAACATGGTTCTGAACTTTGCTGCCAACCGCGAAAGCGAAAATAACCAAGATCGAGCGTCTAGGATTTACTTGTCAATAGCTCGCCTGGGAAACATCCAGAGAAGTCAAAGACAGTGCTTCTATACTAATTGCCAGGCGCTGAGACGAATGCCGCCAAGATCAAGCGTCTAAGACTTACGGTTCAAGAATTAGCCTCAGAAACAGTGGGAAACAGTGCTTCTATACTAATTGCCAGGCGCTGAGACGAATGCCGCCAAGATCGAGCGTCTATGACTTACGGTTCAAAAATTAGCCTCAGAAACAGTGGTTTTGAACATGCTGCCAATAGCTCGCCTGGGAAACATCCAGAGAAGTCCAAGATAGTGTTTTTTTAGACTGGCTGCCACGAGCTGAAACGAATGCAGCCAAGAGCGAGCGTCTGTGACTTACGGTTCAAGAGTTATTCACAGAAACATGGTTCTGAACTTTGCTGCCAGCCGCGAAAGCGAAAGTAACCAAGATCGAGCGTCTAGGATTTACTTGTGAATAGCTCGCCTGGGAAAAATCCAGAGAAGTCAAAGACAGTGCTTCCATACTAATTGCCAGGCGCTGAGACGAATGCCGCCAAGATCAAGCGTCTAAGACTTACGGTTCAAGAATTAGCCTCAGAAACAGTGGGAAACAGTGCTTCTATACTAATTGCCAGGCGCTGAGACGAATGCCGCCAAGATCGAGCGTCTATGACTTACGGTTCAAGAATTAGCCTCAGAAACAGTGGTTCAAAACATGCTGCCAATAGCTCGCCTGGGAAACATCCAGAGAAGTCCAAGATAGTGTTTTTTAGACTGGCTGCCACGAGCTGAAACGAATGCAGCCAAGAGGGAGCGTCTGTGACTTACGGTTCAAGAGTTGTTCACAGAAACATGGTTCGGAACTTTGCTGCCAGCCGCGAAAGCGAAAATAACCAAGATCGAGCGTCTAGGATTTACTTGTCAATAGCTCGCCTGGGAAACATCCAGAGAAGTCAAAGACAGTGCTTCTATACTAATTGCCAGGCGCTGAGACGAATGCCGCCAATATCGAGCGTCTATGACGTACGGTTCAAGAATTAGCCTCAGAAACAGTGGTTCTGAACATGCTGCCAATAGCTCGCCTGGGAAACATCCAGAGAAGTCCAAGATAGTGTTTTTTTTAGACTGGCTGCCACGAGCTGAAACGAATGCAACCAAGAGCGGGCGTCTGTGACTTACGGTTCAAAAGTTATTCACATAAACATGGTTCTGAACTTTGCTGCCAGTCGCGAAAGCGAAAGCAACCAAGATCGAGCGTCTAGGATTTACTTGTGAATAGCTCGCCTGGAAAACATCCAGAGAAGTCAAAGACAGTGCAGCTATACTAATTGCCAGGCGCTGAGACGAATGCCGCCAAGATCAAGCGTCTAAGACTTACGGTTCAAGAATTAGCCTCAGAAACAGTGGGAAACAGTGCTTCTATACTAATTGCCAGGCGCTGAGACGAATGCCGCCAAGATCGAGCGTCTATGACTTACGGTTCAATAATTAGCCTCAGAAACAGTGGTTCTGAACATGCTGCCAATAGCTCGCCTGGGAAACATCCAGAGAAGTCCAAGATAGTGTTTTTTAGACTGGCTGCCATGAGCTGAAACGAATGCAACCAAGAGCGAGCGTCTGTGACTTACGGTTCAAGAGTTATTCACAGAAACATGGTTCTGAACTTTGCTGCCAGCCGCGAAAGCGAAAATAACCAAGATCGAGCGTCTAAGATTTACTTGTCAATAGCTCGCCTGGGAAACATCCAGTGAAGTCAAAGACAGTGCTTCTATACTAATTGCCAGGCGCTGAGACGAATGCCGCCAAGATCGAGCGTCTATGACTTACGGTTCAAGAATTAGCCTCAGAAACAGTGGGAAACAGTGTTTCTATACTAATTTCCAGGTGCTGAGACGAATGCCGCCAAGATCGAGCGTCTATGACTTACGGTTCAAGAATTAGCCTCAGAAACAGTGGTTCTAAACATGCTGCCAATAGCTCGCCTGGGAAACATCGAGAGAAGTCCAAGATAGTGTTTTTTAGACTGACTGCCACGAGCTGAAACGAATGCAGCCAAGAGCGAGCGTCTGTGACTTACGGTTCAAGAGTTATTCACAGAAACATGGTTCTGAACTTTGCTGCCAGCCGCGAAAGCGAAAGTAACCAAGATCGAGCGTCTAGGATTTACTTGTCAATAGCTCGCCTGGGAAACATCCAGAGAAGTCAAAGACAGTGCTTCTATACTAATTGCCAGGCGCTGAGACGAATGCCGCCAAGATCAAGCGTCTAAGACTTACGGTTCAAGAATTAGCCTCAGAAACAGTGGGAAACAGTGCTTCTATACTAATTGCCAGGCGTTGAGACGAATGCCGCCAAGATCGAGCGTCTATGACTTACGGTTCAAGAATTAGCCTCAGAAACAGTGGTTTTGAACATGCTGCCAATAGCTCGCCTGGGAAACATCCAGAGAAGTCCAAGATAGTGTTTTTTAGACTGGCTGCCACGAGCTGAAACTAATGCAACCAAGAGCGAGCGTCTGTGACTTACGGTTCAAGAGTTATTCACAGAAACATGGTTCTGAACTTTGCTGCCAGCCGCGAAAGCGAAAATAACCAAGATCGAGCGTCTAAGATTTACTTGTCAATAGCTCGCCTGGGAAACATCCAGTGAAGTCAAAGACAGTGCTTCTATACTAATTGCCAGGCGCTGAGACGAATGCCGCCAAGATCGAGCGTCTATGACTTACGGTTCAAGAATTAGCCTCAGAAACAGTGGGAAACAGTGCTTCTATACTAATTTCCAGGTGCTGAGACGAATGCCGCCAAGATCGAGCGTCTATGACTTACGGTTCAAGAATTAGCCTCAGAAACAGTGGTTCTAAACATGCTGCCAATAGCTCGCCTGGGAAACATCCAGAGAAGTCCAAGATAGTGTTTTTTAGACTGACTGCCACGAGCTGAAACGAATGCAGCCAAGAGCGAGCGTCTGTGACTTACGGTTCAAGAGTTATTCACAGAAACATGGTTCTGAACTTTGCTGCCAGCCGCGAAAGCGAAAATAACCAAGATCGAGCGTCTAGGATTTACTTGTCAATAGCTCGCCTGGGAAACATCCAGAGAAGTCAAAGACAGTGCTTCTATACTAATTGCCAGGCGCTGAGACGAATGCCGCCAAGATCAAGCGTCTAAGACTTACGGTTCAAGAATTAGCCTCAGAAACAGTGGGAAACAGTGCTTCTATACTAATTGC
The DNA here is from genome assembly GCF_050947455.1 of Rhinoderma darwinii. Lineage (NCBI taxonomy): Eukaryota > Metazoa > Chordata > Amphibia > Anura > Rhinodermatidae > Rhinoderma > Rhinoderma darwinii. The sequence continues at coordinate 57,788 of NW_027463872.1, forward strand.
CAGGCGCTGAGACGAATGCCGCCAAGATCGAGCGTCTATGATTTACGGTTCAAAAATTAGCCTCAGAAACAGTGGTTTTGAACATGCTGCCAATAGCTCGCCTGGGAAACATCCAGAGAAGTCCAAGATAGTGTTTTTTTAGACTGGCTGCCACGAGCTGAAACGAATGCAGCCAAGAGCGAGCGTCTGTGACTTACGGTTCAAGAGTTATTCACAGAAACATGGTTCTGAACTTTGCTGCCAGCCGCGAAAGCGAAAGTAACCAAGATCGAGCGTCTAGGATTTACTTGTGAATAGCTCGCCTGGGAAAAATCCAGAGAAGTCAAAGACAGTGCTTCCATACTAATTGCCAGGCGCTGAGACGAATGCCGCCAAGATCAAGCGTCTAAGACTTACGGTTCAAGAATTAGCCTCAGAAACAGTGGGAAACAGTGCTTCTATACTAATTGCCAGGCGCTGAGACGAATGCCGCCAAGATCGAGCGTCTATGACTTACGGTTCAAGAATTAGCCTCAGAAACAGTGGTTCTGAACATGCTGCCAATAGCTCGCCTGGGAAACATCCAGAGAAGTCCAAGATAGTGTTTTTTTTAGACTGGCTGCCACGAGCTGAAACGAATGCAACCAAGAGCGAGCGTCTGTGACTTACGGTTCAAAAGTTATTCACATAAACATGGTTCTGAACTTTGCTGCCAGCCGCGAAAGCGAAAGCAACCAAGATCGAGCGTCTAGGATTTACTTGTGAATAGCTCGCCTGGAAAACATCCAGAGAAGTCAAAGACAGTGCAGCTATACTAATTGCCAGGCGCTGAGACGAATGCCGCCAAGATAAAGCGTCTAAGACTTACGGTTCAAGAATTAGCCTCAGAAACAGTGGGAAACAGTGCTTCTATACTAATTGCCAGGCGCTGAGACGAATGCCGCCAAGATCGAGCGTCTATGACTTACGGTTCAAGAATTAGCCTCAGAAACAGTGGTTCTAAACATGCTGCCAATAGCTCGCCTGGGAAACATCCAGAGAAGTCCAAGATAGTGTTTTTTAGACTGACTGCCACGAGCTGAAACGAATGCAGCCAAGAGCGAGCGTCTGTCACTTACGGTTCAAGAGTTATTCACTGAAACATGGTTCTGAACTTTGCTGCCAGCCGCGAAAGCGAAAGTAACCAAGATCGAGCGTCTAGGATTTACTTTTCAATAGCTCGCCTGGGAAACATCCAGAGAAGTCAAAGACAGTGCTTCTATACTAATTGCCAGGCGCTGAGACGAATGCCGCCAAGATCGAGCGTCTAAGACTTACGGTTCAAGAATTAGCCTCAGAAACAGTGGGAAACAGTGTTTCTATACTAATTGCCAGGCGCTGAGACGAATGCCGCCAAGATCAAGCGTCAAAGACTTACGGTTCAAGAATTAGCCTCAGAAACAGTGGGAAACAGTGCTTTTATACTAATTGCCAGGCGCTGAGACGAATGCCGCCAAGATCGAGCGTCTATGACTTACGGTTCAAGAATTAGCCACAGAAACAGTGGTTCTAAACATGCTGCCAATAGCTCGCCTGGGAAACATCCAGAGAAGTCCAAGATAGTGTTTTTTAGACTGGCTGCCACGAGCTGAAACGAATGCAGCCAAGAGCGAGCGTGTCACTTACGGTTCAAGAGTTATTCACAGAAACATGGTTCTGAACTTTGCTGCCAGCCGCGAAAGCGAAAGTAACCAAGATCGAGCGTCTAGGATTTACTTTTCAATAGCTCGCCTGGGAAACATCCAGAGAAGTCAAAGACAGTGCTTCTATACTAATTGCCAGGCGCTGAGACGAATGCCGCCAAGATCGAGCGTCTAAGACTTACGGTTCAAGAATTAGCCTCAGAAACAGTGGTTCTAAACATGCTGCCAATAGCTCGCCTGGGAAACATCCAGAGAAGTCCAAGATAGTGTTTTTTAGACTGACTGCCACGAGCTGAAACGAATGCAGCCAAGAGCGAGCGTCTGTCACTTACGGTTCAAGAGTTAATCACTGAAACATGGTTCTGAACTTTGCTGCCAGCCGCGAAAGCGAAAATAACCAAGATCGAGCGTCTAGGATTTACTTGTCAATAGCTCGCCTGGAAAACATCCAGAGAAGTCAAAGACAGTGCTTCTATACTAATTGCCAGGCGCTGAGACGAATGCCGCCAAGATCAAGCGTCTAAGACTTACGGTTCAAGAATTAGCCTCAGAAACAGTGGGAAACAGTGCTTCTATACTAATTGCCAGGCGCTGAGACGAATGCCGCCAAGATCGAGCGTCTATGACTTACGGTTCAAGAATTAGCCTCAGAAACAGTGGTTCTGAACATGCTGCCAATAGCTCGCCTGGGAAACATCCAGAGAAGTCCAAGATAGTGTTTTTTAGACTGGCTGCCACGAGCTGAAACGAATGCAGCCAAGAGCGAGCGTCTGTGACTTACGGTTCAAGAGTTATTCACAGAAACATGGTTCTGAACTTTGCTGCCAGCCGCGAAAGCGAAAATAACCAAGATCGAGCGTCTAGGATTTACTTGTCAATAGCTCGCCTGGGAAACATCCAGTGAAGTCAAAGACAGTGCTTCTATACTAATTGCCAGGCGCTGAGACGAATGCCGCCAAGATCGAGCGTCTATGACTTACGGTTCAAGAATTAGCCTCAGAAACAGTGGGAAACAGTGCTTCTATACTAATTTCCAGGTGCTGAGACGAATGCCGCCAAGATCGAGCGTCTATGACTTACGGTTCAAGAATTAGCCTCAGAAACAGTGGTTCTAAACATGCTGCCAATAGCTCGCCTGGGAAACATCCAGAGAAGTCCAAGATAGTGTTTTTTAGACTGACTGCCACGAGCTGAAACGAATGCAGCCAAGAGCGAGCGTCTGTCACTTACGGTTCAAGAGTTATTCACTGAAAGATGGTTCTGAACTTTGCTGCCAGCCGCGAAAGCGAAAATAACCAAGATCGAGCGTCTAGGATTTACTTGTCAATAGCTCGCCTGGGAAACATCCAGAGAAGTCAAAGACAGTGCTTCTATACTAATTGCCAGGCACTGAGACGAATGCCGCCAAGATCGAGCATCTATGACTTACGGTTCAAGAATTAGCCTCAGAAACAGTGGGAAACAGTGCTTTTATACTAATTGCCAGGCGCTGAGACGAATGCCGCCAAGATCGAGCGTCTATGACTTACGGTTCAAGAATTAGCCTCAGAAACAGTGGTTCTGAATATGATGCCAATAGCTCGCCTGGGAAACATCCAGAGAAGTCCAAGATAGTGTTTTTTTTTAGACTGGCTGCCACGAGCTGAAACGAATGCAGCCAAGAGCGAGCGTGTCACTTACGGTTCAAGAGTTATTCACAGAAACATGGTTCTGAACTTTGCTGCCAGCCGCGAAAGCGAAAGTAACCAAGATCGAGCGTCTAGGATTTACTTTTCAATAGCTCGCCTGGGAAACATCCAGAGAAGTCAAAGACAGTGCTTCTATACTAATTGCCAGGCGCTGAGACGAATGCCGCCAAGATCGAGCGTCTAAGACTTACGGTTCAAGAATTAGCCTCAGAAACAGTGGTTCTAAACATGCTGCCAATAGCTCGCCTGGGAAACATCCAGAGAAGTCCAAGATAGTGTTTTTTAGACTGACTGCCACGAGCTGAAACGAATGCAGCCAAGAGCGAGCGTCTGTCACTTACGGTTCAAGAGTTATTCACTGAAACATGGTTCTGAACTTTGCTGCCAGCCGCGAAAGCGAAAATAACCAAGATCGAGCGTCTAGGATTTACTTGTCAATAGCTCGCCTGGAAAACATCCAGAGAAGTCAAAGACAGTGCTTCTATACTAATTGCCAGGCGCTGAGACGAATGCCGCCAAGATCAAGCGTCTAAGACTTACGGTTCAAGAATTAGCCTCAGAAACAGTGGGAAACAGTGCTTCTATACTAATTGCAAGGCGCTGAGACGAATGCCGCCAAGATCGAGCGTCTATGACTTACGGTTCAAGAATTAGCCTCAGAAACAGTGGTTCTGAACATGCTGCCAATAGCTCGCCTGGGAAACATCCAGAGAAGTCCAAGATAGTGTTTTTTAGACTGGCTGCCACGAGCTGAAACGAATGCAGCCAAGAGCGAGCGTCTGTGACTTACGGTTCAAGAGTTATTCACAGAAACATGGTTCTGAACTTTGCTGCCAGCCGCGAAAGCGAAAATAACCAAGATCGAGCGTCTAGGATTTACTTGTCAATAGCTCGCCTGGGAAACATCCAGTGAAGTCAAAGACAGTGCTTCTATACTAATTGCCAGGCGCTGAGACGAATGCCGCCAAGATCGAGCGTCTATGACTTACGGTTCAAGAATTAGCCTCAGAAACAGTGGGAAACAGTGCTTCTATACTAATTTCCAGGTGCTGAGACGAATGCCGCCAAGATCGAGCGTCTATGACTTACGGTTCAAGAATTAGCCTCAGAAACAGTGGGAAACAGTGCTTCTATACTAATTGCCAGGCGCTGAGACGAATGCCGCCAAGATCGAGCGTCTATGACTTACGGTTCAAGAATTAGCCTCAGAAACAGTGGTTCTGAACATGCTGCCAATAGCTCGCCTGGGAAACATCCAGAGAAGTCCAAGATAGTGTTTTTTAGACTGGCTGCCACGAGCTGAAACGAATGCAGCCAAGAGCGAGCGTCTGTGACTTACGGTTCAAGAGTTATTCACAGAAACATGGTTCTGAACTTTGCTGCCAGCCGCGAAAGCGAAAATAACCAAGATCGAGCGTCTAGGATTTACTTGTCAATAGCTCGCCTGGGAAACATCCAGTGAAGTCAAAGACAGTGCTTCTATACTAATTGCCAGGCGCTGAGACGAATGCCGCCAAGATCGAGCGTCTATGACTTACGGTTCAAGAATTAGCCTCAGAAACAGTGGGAAACAGTGTTTCTATACTAATTGCCAGGCGCTGAGACGAATGCCGCCAAGATCGAGCGTCTATGACTTACGGTTCAAGAATTAGCCTCAGAAACAGTGGTTTTGAACATGCTGCCAATAGCTCGCCTGGGAAACATCCAGAGAAGTCCAAGATAGTGTTTTTTAGACTGGCTGCCACGAGCTGAAACGAATGCAACCAAGAGCGAGCGTCTGTGACTTACGGTTCAAGAGTTATTCACAGAAACATGGTTCTGAACTTTACTGCCAGCCGCGAAAGCGAAAATAACCAAGATCGAGCGTCTAAGATTTACTTGTCAATAGCTCGCCTGGGAAACATCCAGTGAAGTCAAAGACAGTGCTTCTATACTAATTGCCAGGCGCTGAGACGAATGCCGCCAAGATCGAGCGTCTATGACTTACGGTTCAAGAATTAGCCTCAGAAACAGTGGGAAACAGTGCTTCTATACTAATTTCCAGGTGCTGAGACGAATGCCGCCAAGATCGAGCGTCTATGACTTACGGTTCAAGAATTAGCCTCAGAAACAGTGGTTCTAAACATGCTGCCAATAGCTCGCCTGGGAAACATCCAGAGAAGTCCAAGATAGTGTTTTTTAGACTGACTGTCACGAGCTGAAACGAATGCAGCCAAGAGCGAGCGTCTGTGACTTACGGTTCAAGAGTTATTCACAGAAACATGGTTCTGAACTTTGCTGCCAGCCGCGAAAGCGAAAATAACCAAGATCGAGCGTCTAGGATTTACTTGTCAATAGCTCGCCTGGGAAACATCCAGAGAAGTCAAAGACAGTGCTTCTATACTAATTGCCAGGCGCTGAGACGAATGCCGCCAAGAACGAGCGTCTATGACTTACGGTTCAAGAATTAGCCTCAGAAACAGTGGGAAACAGTGCTTCTATACTAATTGCCAGACGCTGAGACGAATGCCGCCAAGATCGAGCGTCTATGACTTACGGTTCAAGAATTAGCCTCAGAAACAGTGGGAAACAGTGCTTCTATACTAATTGCCAGGCGCTGAGACGAATGCCGCCAAGATCGAGCGTCTATGACTTACGGTTCAAGAATTAGCCTCAGAAACAGTGGTTCTGAACATGCTGCCAATAGCTCGCCTGGGAAACATCCAGAGAAGTCCAAGATAGTGTTTTTTAGACTGGCTGCCACGAGCTGAAACGAATGCAGCCAAGAGCGAGCGTCTGTGACTTACGGTTCAAGAGTTATTCACAGAAACATGGTTCTGAACTTTGCTGCCAGCCGCGAAAGCGAAAATAACCAAGATCGAGCGTCTAGGATTTACTTGTCAATAGCTCGCCTGGGAAACATCCAGTGAAGTCAAAGACAGTGCTTCTATACTAATTGCCAGGCGCTGAGACGAATGCCGCCAAGATCGAGCGTCTATGACTTACGGTTCAAGAATTAGCCTCAGAAACAGTGGGAAACAGTGTTTCTATACTAATTGCCAGGCGCTGAGACGAATGCCGCCAAGATCGAGCGTCTATGACTTACGGTTCAAGAATTAGCCTCAGAAACAGTGGTTTTGAACATGCTGCCAATAGCTCGCCTGGGAAACATCCAGAGAAGTCCAAGATAGTGTTTTTTAGACTGGCTGCCACGAGCTGAAACGAATGCAACCAAGAGCGAGCGTCTGTGACTTACGGTTCAAGAGTTATTCACAGAAACATGGTTCTGAACTTTACTGCCAGCCGCGAAAGCGAAAATAACCAAGATCGAGCGTCTAAGATTTACTTGTCAATAGCTCGCCTGGGAAACATCCAGTGAAGTCAAAGACAGTGCTTCTATACTAATTGCCAGGCGCTGAGACGAATGCCGCCAAGATCGAGCGTCTATGACTTACGGTTCAAGAATTAGCCTCAGAAACAGTGGGAAACAGTGCTTCTATACTAATTTCCAGGTGCTGAGACGAATGCCGCCAAGATCGAGCGTCTATGACTTACGGTTCAAGAATTAGCCTCAGAAACAGTGGTTCTAAACATGCTGCCAATAGCTCGCCTGGGAAACATCCAGAGAAGTCCAAGATAGTGTTTTTTAGACTGACTGCCACGAGCTGAAACGAATGCAGCCAAGAGCGAGCGTCTGTCACTTACGGTTCAAGAGTTATTCACTGAAAGATGGTTCTGAACTTTGCTGCCAGCCGCGAAAGCGAAAATAACCAAGATCGAGCGTCTAGGATTTACTTGTCAATAGCTCGCCTGGGAAACATCCAGAGAAGTCAAAGACAGTGCTTCTATACTAATTGCCAGGCGCTGAGACGAATGCCGCCAAGAACGAACGTCTATGACTTACGGTTCAAGAATTAGCCTCAGAAACAGTGGGAAACAGTGCTTCTATACTAATTGCCAGACGCTGAGACGAATGCCGCCAAGATCGAGCGTCTATGACTTACGGTTCAAGAATTAGCCTCAGAAACAGTGGGAAACAGTGCTTCTATACTAATTGCCAGGCGCTGAGACGAATGCCGCCAAGATCGAGCGTCTATGACTTACGGTTCAAGAATTAGCCTCAGAAACAGTGGTTCTGAACATGCTGCCAATAGCTCGCCTGGGAAACATCCAGAGAAGTCCAAGATAGTGTTTTTTAGACTGGCTGCCACGAGCTGAAACGAATGCAGCCAAGAGCGAGCGTCTGTGACTTACGGTTCAAGAGTTATTCACAGAAACATGGTTCTGAACTTTGCTGCCAGCCGCGAAAGCGAAAATAACCAAGATCGAGCGTCTAGGATTTACTTGTCAATAGCTCGCCTGGGAAACATCCAGTGAAGTCAAAGACAGTGCTTCTATACTAATTGCCAGGCGCTGAGACGAATGCCGCCAAGATCGAGCGTCTATGACTTACGTTCAAGAATTAGCCTCAGAAACAGTGGGAAACAGTGTTTCTATACTAATTGCCAGGCGCTGAGACGAATGCCGCCAAGATCGAGCGTCTATGACTTACGGTTCAAGAATTAGCCTCAGAAACAGTGGTTTTGAACATGCTGCCAATAGCTCGCCTGGGAAACATCCAGAGAAGTCCAAGATAGTGTTTTTTAGACTGGCTGCCACGAGCTGAAACGAATGCAACCAAGAGCGAGCGTCTGTGACTTACGGTTCAAGAGTTATTCACAGAAACATGGTTCTGAACTTTACTGCCAGCCGCGAAAGCGAAAATAACCAAGATCGAGCGTCTAAGATTTACTTGTCAATAGCTCGCCTGGGAAACATCCAGTGAAGTCAAAGACAGTGCTTCTATACTAATTGCCAGGCGCTGAGACGAATGCCGCCAAGATCGAGCGTCTATGACTTACGGTTCAAGAATTAGCCTCAGAAACAGTGGGAAACAGTGCTTCTATACTAATTTCCAGGTGCTGAGACGAATGCCGCCAAGATCGAGCGTCTATGACTTACGGTTCAAGAATTAGCCTCAGAAACAGTGGTTCTAAACATGCTGCCAATAGCTCGCCTGGGAAACATCCAGAGAAGTCCAAGATAGTGTTTTTTAGACTGACTGTCACGAGCTGAAACGAATGCAGCCAAGAGCGAGCGTCTGTGACTTACGGTTCAAGAGTTATTCACAGAAACATGGTTCTGAACTTTGCTGCCAGCCGCGAAAGCGAAAATAACCAAGATCGAGCGTCTAGGATTTACTTGTCAATAGCTCGCCTGGGAAACATCCAGAGAAGTCAAAGACAGTGCTTCTATACTAATTGCCAGGCGCTGAGACGAATGCCGCCAAGAACGAGCGTCTATGACTTACGGTTCAAGAATTAGCCTCAGAAACAGTGGGAAACAGTGCTTCTATACTAATTGCCAGACGCTGAGACGAATGCCGCCAAGATCGAGCGTCTATGACTTACGGTTCAAGAATTAGCCTCAGAAACAGTGGGAAACAGTGCTTCTATACTAATTGCCAGGCGCTGAGACGAATGCCGCCAAGATCGAGCGTCTATGACTTACGGTTCAAGAATTAGCCTCAGAAACAGTGGTTCTGAACATGCTGCCAATAGCTCGCCTGGGAAACATCCAGAGAAGTCCAAGATAGTGTTTTTTAGACTGGCTGCCACGAGCTGAAACGAATGCAGCCAAGAGCGAGCGTCTGTGACTTACGGTTCAAGAGTTATTCACAGAAACATGGTTCTGAACTTTGCTGCCAGCCGCGAAAGCGAAAATAACCAAGATCGAGCGTCTAGGATTTACTTGTCAATAGCTCGCCTGGGAAACATCCAGTGAAGTCAAAGGACAGTGCTTCTATACTAATTGCCAGGCGCTGAGACGAATGCCGCCAAGATCGAGCGTCTATGACTTACGGTTCAAGAATTAGCCTCAGAAACAGTGGGAAACAGTGTTTCTATACTAATTGCCAGGCGCTGAGACGAATGCCGCCAAGATCGAGCGTCTATGACTTACGGTTCAAGAATTAGCCTCAGAAACAGTGGTTTTGAACATGCTGCCAATAGCTCGCCTGGGAAACATCCAGAGAAGTCCAAGATAGTGTTTTTTAGACTGGCTGCCACGAGCTGAAACGAATGCAACCAAGAGCGAGCGTCTGTGACTTACGGTTCAAGAGTTATTCACAGAAACATGGTTCTGAACTTTACTGCCAGCCGCGAAAGCGAAAATAACCAAGATCGAGCGTCTAAGATTTACTTGTCAATAGCTCGCCTGGGAAACATCCAGTGAAGTCAAAGACAGTGCTTCTATACTAATTGCCAGGCGCTGAGACGAATGCCGCCAAGATCGAGCGTCTATGACTTACGGTTCAAGAATTAGCCTCAGAAACAGTGGGAAACAGTGCTTCTATACTAATTTCCAGGTGCTGAGACGAATGCCGCCAAGATCGAGCGTCTATGACTTACGGTTCAAGAATTAGCCTCAGAAACAGTGGTTCTAAACATGCTGCCAATAGCTCGCCTGGGAAACATCCAGAGAAGTCCAAGATAGTGTTTTTTAGACTGACTGTCACGAGCTGAAACGAATGCAGCCAAGAGCGAGCGTCTGTGACTTACGGTTCAAGAGTTATTCACAGAAACATGGTTCTGAACTTTGCTGCCAGCCGCGAAAGCGAAAATAACCAAGATCGAGCGTCTAGGATTTACTTGTCAATAGCTCGCCTGGGAAACATCCAGAGAAGTCAAAGACAGTGCTTCTATACTAATTGCCAGGCGCTGAGACGAATGCCGCCAAGATCAAGCGTCTAAGACTTACGGTTCAAGAATTAGCCTCAGAAACAGTGGGAAACAGTGCTTCTATACTAATTGCCAGGCGCTGAGACGAATGCCGCCAAGATCGAGCGTCTATGACTTACGGTTCAAAAATTAGCCTCAGAAACAGTGGTTTTAAACATGCTGCCAATAGCTCGCCTGGGAAACATCCAGAGAAGTCCAAGATAGTGTTTTTTTAGACTGGCTGCCACGAGCTGAAACGAATGCAGCCAAGAGCGAGCGTCTGTGACTTACGGTTCAAGAGTTATTCACAGAAACATGGTTCTGAACTTTGCTGCCAGCCGCGAAAGCGAAAGTAACCAAGATCGAGCGTCTAGGATTTACTTGTGAATAGCTCGCCTGGGAAAAATCCAGAGAAGTCAAAGACAGTGCTTCCATACTAATTGCCAGGCGCTGAGACGAATGCCGCCAAGATCAAGCGTCTAAGACTTACGGTTCAAGAATTAGCCTCAGAAACAGTGGGAAACAGTGCTTCTATACTAATTGCCAGGCGCTGAGACGAATGCCGCCAAGATCGAGCGTCTATGACTTACGGTTCAAGAATTAGCCTCAGAAACAGTGGTTCAAAACATGCTGCCAATAGCTCGCCTGGGAAACATCCAGAGAAGTCCAAGATAGTGTTTTTTAGACTGGCTGCCACGAGCTGAAACGAATGCAGCCAAGAGCGAGCGTCTGTGACTTACGGTTCAAGAGTTATTCACAGAAACATTGTTCGGAACTTTGCTGCCAGCCGCGAAAGCGAAAATAACCAAGATCGAGCGTCTAGGATTTACTTGTCAATAGCTCGCCTGGGAAACATCCAGAGAAGTCAAAGACAGTGCTTCTATACTAATTGCCAGGCGCTGAGACGAATGCCGCCAATATCGAGCGTCTATGACTTACGGTTCAAGAATTAGCCTCAGAAACAGTGGTTCTGAACATGCTGCCAATAGCTCGCCTGGGAAACATCCAGAGAAGTCCAAGATAGTGTTTTTTTTAGACTGGCTGCCACGAGCTGAAACGAATGCAACCAAGAGCGAGCGTCTGTGACTTACGGTTCAAAAGTTATTCACATAAACATGGTTCTGAACTTTGCTGCCAGCCGCGAAAGCGAAAGCAACCAAGATCGAGCGTCTAGGATTTACTTGTGAATAGCTCGCCTGGAAAACATCCAGAGAAGTCAAAGACAGTGCAGCTATACTAATTGCCAGGCGCTGAGACGAATGCCGCCAAGATCAAGCGTCTAAGACTTACGGTTCATGAATTAGCCTCAGAAACAGTGGGAAACAGTGCTTCTATACTAATTGCCAGGCGCTGAGACGAATGCCGTCAAGATCGAGCGTCTATGACTTACGGTTCAAGAATTAGCCTCAGAAACAGTGGTTCTGAACATGCTGCCAATAGCTCGCCTGGGAAACATCCAGAGAAGTCCAAGATAGTGTTTTTTAGACTGGCTGCCACGAGCTGAAACGAATGCAGCCAAGAGCGAGCGTCTGTCACTTACGGTTCAAGAGTTATTCACAGAAACATGGTTCTGAACTTTGCTGCCAGCCGCGAAAGCGAAAATAACCAAGATCGAGCGTCTAGGATTTACTTGTCAATAGCTCGCCTGGGAAACATCCAGTGAAGTCAAAGACAGTGCTTCTATACTAATTGCCAGGCGCTGAGACGAATGCCGCCAAGATCGAGCGTCTATGACTTACGGTTCAAGAATTAGCCTCAGAAACAGTGGGAAACAGTGTTTCTATACTAATTGCCAGGCGCTGAGACGAATGCCGCCAAGATCGAGCGTCTATGACTTACGGTTCAAGAATTAGCCACAGAAACAGTGGTTCTAAACATGCTGCCAATAGCTCGCCTGGGAAACATCCAGAGAAGTCCAAGATAGTGTTTTTTAGACTGGCTGCCACGAGCTGAAACGAATGCAGCCAAGAGCGAGCGTGTCACTTACGGTTCAAGAGTTATTCACAGAAACATGGTTCTGAACTTTGCTGCCAGCCGCGAAAGCGAAAGTAACCAAGATCGAGCGTCTAGGATTTACTTTTCAATAGCTCGCCTGGGAAACATCCAGAGAAGTCAAAGACAGTGCTTCTATACTAATTGCCAGGCGCTGAGACGAATGCCGCCAAGATCGAGCGTCTAAGACTTACGGTTCAAGAATTAGCCTCAGAAACAGTGGTTCTAAACATGCTGCCAATAGCTCGCCTGGGAAACATCCAGAGAAGTCCAAGATAGTGTTTTTTAGACTGACTGCCACGAGCTGAAACGAATGCAGCCAAGAGCGAGCGTCTGTCACTTACGGTTCAAGAGTTATTCACTGAAACATGGTTCTGAACTTTGCTGCCAGCCGCGAAAGCGAAAATAACCAAGATCGAGCGTCTAGGATTTACTTGTCAATAGCTCGCCTGGGAAACATCCAGTGAAGTCAAAGACAGTGCTTCTATACTAATTGCCAGGCGCTGAGACGAATGCCGCCAAGATCAAGCGTCTAAGACTTACGGTTCAAGAATTAGCCTCAGAAACAGTGGGAAACAGTGCTTCTATACTAATTTCCAGGTGCTGAGACGAATGCCGCCAAGATCGAGCGTCTATGACTTACGGTTCAAGAATTAGCCTAGGAAACAGTGGTTCTAAACATGCTGCCAATAGCTCGCCTGGGAAACATCCAGAGAAGTCCAAGATAGTGTTTTTTAGACTGACTGCCACGAGCTGAAACGAATGCAGCCAAGAGCGAGCGTCTGTCACTTACGGTTCAAGAGTTATTCACTGAAAGATGGTTCTGAACTTTGCTGCCAGCCGCGAAAGCGAAAATAACCAAGATCGAGCGTCTAGGATTTACTTGTCAATAGCTCGCCTGGGAAACATCCAGAGAAGTCAAAGACAGTGCTTCTATACTAATTGCCAGGCGCTGAGACGAATGCCGCCAAGATCGAGCGTCTATGACTTACGGTTCAAGAATTAGCCTCAGAAACAGTGGGAAACAGTGCTTCTATACTAATTGCCAGGCGCTGAGACGAATGCCGCCAAGATCGAGCGTCTATGACTTACGGTTCAAGAATTAGCCTCAGAAACAGTGGTTCTGAATATGATGCCAATAGCTCGCCTGGGAAACATCCAGAGAAGTCCAAGATAGTGTTTTTTTTAGACTGGCTGCCACGAGCTGAAACGAATGCAGCCAAGAGCGAGCGTCTGTGACTTACGGTTCAAAAGTTATTCACATAAACATGGTTCTGAACTTTGCTGCCAGCCGCGAAAGCGAAAGCAACCAAGATCGAGCGTCTAGGATTTACTTGTGAATAGCTCGCCTGGAAAACATCCAGAGAAGTCAAAGACAGTGCTTCTATACTAATTGCCAGGCGCTGAGACGAATGCCGCCAAGATCGAGCGTCTAAGACTTACGGTTCAAGAATTAGCCTCAGAAACAGTGGTTCTAAACATGCTGCCAATAGCTCGCCTGGGAAACATCCAGAGAAGTCCAAGATAGTGTTTTTTAGACTGACTGCCACGAGCTGAAACGAATGCAGCCAAGAGCGAGCGTCTGTCACTTACGGTTCAAGAGTTATTCACTGAAACATGGTTCTGAACTTTGCTGCCAGCCGCGAAAGCGAAAATAACCAAGATCGAGCGTCTAGGATTTACTTGTCAATAGCTCGCCTGGGAAACATCCAGTGAAGTCAAAGACAGTGCTTCTATACTAATTGCCAGGCGCTGAGACGAATGCCGCCAAGATCAAGCGTCTAAGACTTACGGTTCAAGAATTAGCCTCAGAAACAGTGGGAAACAGTGCTTCTATACTAATTTCCAGGTGCTGAGACGAATGCCGCCAAGATCGAGCGTCTATGACTTACGGTTCAAGAATTAGCCTCAGAAACAGTGGTTCTAAACATGCTGCCAATAGCTCGCCTGGGAAACATCCAGAGAAGTCCAAGATAGTGTTTTTTAGACTGACTGCCACGAGCTGAAACGAATGCAGCCAAGAGCGAGCGTCTGTCACTTACGGTTCAAGAGTTATTCACTGAAAGATGGTTCTGAACTTTGCTGCCAGCCGCGAAAGCGAAAATAACCAAGATCGAGCGTCTAGGATTTACTTGTCAATAGCTCGCCTGGGAAACATCCAGAGAAGTCAAAGACAGTGCTTCTATACTAATTGCCAGGCGCTGAGACGAATGCCGCCAAGATCGAGCGTCTATGACTTACGGTTCAAGAATTAGCCTCAGAAACAGTGGGAAACAGTGCTTCTATACTAATTGCCAGGCGCTGAGACGAATGCCGCCAAGATCGAGCGTCTATGACTTACGGTTCAAGAATTAGCCTCAGAAACAGTGGTTCTGAATATGATGCCAATAGCTCGCCTGGGAAACATCCAGAGAAGTCCAAGATAGTGTTTTTTTAGACTGGCTGCCACGAGCTGAAACGAATGCAGCCAAGAGCGAGCGTCTGTGACTTACGGTTCAAAAGTTATTCACATAAACATGGTTCTGAACTTTGCTGCCAGCCGCGAAAGCGAAAGCAACCAAGATCGAGCGTCTAGGATTTACTTGTGAATAGCTCGCCTGGAAAACATCCAGAGAAGTCAAAGACAGTGCTTCTATACTAATTGCCAGGCGCTGAGACGAATGCCGCCAAGATCGAGCGTCTAAGACTTACGGTTCAAGAATTAGCCTCAGAAACAGTGGTTCTAAACATGCTGCCAATAGCTCGCCTGGGAAACATCCAGAGAAGTCCAAGATAGTGTTTTTTAGACTGACTGCCACGAGCTGAAACGAATGCAGCCAAGAGCGAGCGTCTGTCACTTACGGTTCAAGAGTTATTCACTGAAACATGGTTCTGAACTTTGCTGCCAGCCGCGAAAGCGAAAATAACCAAGATCGAGCGTCTAGGATTTACTTGTCAATAGCTCGCCTGGGAAACATCCAGTGAAGTCAAAGACAGTGCTTCTATACTAATTGCCAGGCGCTGAGACGAATGCCGCCAAGATCAAGCGTCTAAGACTTACGGTTCAAGAATTAGCCTCAGAAACAGTGGGAAACAGTGCTTCTATACTAATTTCCAGGTGCTGAGACGAATGCCGCCAAGATCGAGCGTCTATGACTTACGGTTCAAGAATTAGCCTCAGAAACAGTGGTTCTAAACATGCTGCCAATAGCTCGCCTGGGAAACATCCAGAGAAGTCCAAGATAGTGTTTTTTAGACTGACTGCCACGAGCTGAAACGAATGCAGCCAAGAGCGAGCGTCTGTCACTTACGGTTCAAGAGTTATTCACTGAAAGATGGTTCTGAACTTTGCTGCCAGCCGCGAAAGCGAAAATAACCAAGATCGAGCGTCTAGGATTTACTTGTCAATAGCTCGCCTGGGAAACATCCAGAGAAGTCAAAGACAGTGCTTCTATACTAATTGCCAGGCGCTGAGACGAATGCCGCCAAGAACGAGCGTCTATGACTTACGGTTCAAGAATTAGCCTCAGAAACAGTGGGAAACAGTGCTTGCTATACTAATTGCCAGACGCTGAGACGAATGCCGCCAAGATCGAGCGTCTATGACTTACGGTTCAAGAATTAGCCTCAGAAACAGTGGGAAACAGTGCTTCTATACTAATTGCCAGGCGCTGAGACGAATGCCGCCAAGATCGAGCGTCTATGACTTACGGTTCAAGAATTAGCCTCAGAAACAGTGGTTCTGAACATGCTGCCAATAGCTCGCCTGGGAAACATCCAGAGAAGTCCAAGATAGTGTTTTTTAGACTGGCTGCCACGAGCTGAAACGAATGCAGCCAAGAGCGAGCGTCTGTGACTTACGGTTCAAGAGTTATTCACAGAAACATGGTTCTGAACTTTGCTGCCAGCCGCGAAAGCGAAAATAACCAAGATCGAGCGTCTAGGATTTACTTGTCAATAGCTCGCCTGGGAAACATCCAGTGAAGTCAAAGACAGTGCTTCTATACTAATTGCCAGGCGCTGAGACGAATGCCGCCAAGATCGAGCGTCTATGACTTACGGTTCAAGAATTAGCCTCAGAAACAGTGGGAAACAGTGTTTCTATACTAATTGCCAGGCGCTGAGACGAATGCCGCCAAGATCGAGCGTCTATGACTTACGGTTCAAGAATTGCCACAGAAACAGTGGTTCTAAACATGCTGCCAATAGCTCGCCTGGGAAACATCCAGAGAAGTCCAAGATAGTGTTTTTTAGACTGGCTGCCACGAGCTGAAACGAATGCAGCCAAGAGCGAGCGTGTCACTTACGGTTCAAGAGTTATTCACAGAAACATGGTTCTGAACTTTGCTGCCAGCCGCGAAAGCGAAAGTAACCAAGATCGAGCGTCTAGGATTTACTTTTCAATAGCTCGCCTGGGAAACATCCAGAGAAGTCAAAGACAGTGCTTCTATACTAATTGCCAGGCGCTGAGATGAATGCCGCCAAGATCGAGCGCCTAAGACTTACGGTTCAAGAATTAGCCTCAGAAACAGTGGTTCTAAACATGCTGCCAATAGCTCGCCTGGGAAACATCCAGAGAAGTCCAAGATAGTGTTTTTTAGACTGACTGCCACGAGCTGAAACGAATGCAGCCAAGAGCGAGCGTCTGTCACTTACGGTTCAAGAGTTATTCACTGAAACATGGTTCTGAACTTTGCTGCCAGCCGCGAAAGCGAAAATAACCAAGATCGAGCGTCTAGGATTTACTTGTCAATAGCTCGCCTGGGAAACATCCAGAGAAGTCAAAGACAGTGCTTCTATACTAATTGCCAGGCGCTGAGACGAATGCCGCCAAGATCGAGCGTCTATGACTTACGGTTCAAGAATTAGCCTCAGAAACAGTGGGAAACAGTGCTTCTATACTAATTGCCAGGCGCTGAGACGAATGCCGCCAAGATCGAGCGTCTATGACTTACGGTTCAAGAATTAGCCTCAGAAACAGTGGTTCTGAATATGATGCCAATAGCTCGCCTGGGAAACATCCAGAGAAGTCCAAGATAGTGTTTTTTTTAGACTGGCTGCCACGAGCTGAAACGAATGCAGCCAAGAGCGAGCGTCTGTGACTTACGGTTCAAAAGTTATTCACATAAACATGGTTCTGAACTTTGCTGCCAGCCGCGAAAGCGAAAGCAACCAAGATCGAGCGTCTAGGATTTACTTGTGAATAGCTCGCCTGGAAAACATCCAGAGAAGTCAAAGACAGTGCTTCTATACTAATTGCCAGGCGCTGAGACGAATGCCGCCAAGATCGAGCGTCTAAGACTTACGGTTCAAGAATTAGCCTCAGAAACAGTGGTTCTAAACATGCTGCCAATAGCTCGCCTGGGAAACATCCAGAGAAGTCCAAGATAGTGTTTTTTAGACTGACTGCCACGAGCTGAAACGAATGCAGCCAAGAGCGAGCGTCTGTCACTTACGGTTCAAGAGTTATTCACTGAAACATGGTTCTGAACTTTGCTGCCAGCCGCGAAAGCGAAAATAACCAAGATCGAGCGTCTAGGATTTACTTGTCAATAGCTCGCCTGGGAAACATCCAGTGAAGTCAAAGACAGTGCTTCTATACTAATTGCCAGGCGCTGAGACGAATGCCGCCAAGATCAAGCGTCTAAGACTTACGGTTCAAGAATTAGCCTCAGAAACAGTGGGAAACAGTGCTTCTATACTAATTTCCAGGTGCTGAGACGAATGCCGCCAAGATCGAGCGTCTATGACTTACGGTTCAAGAATTAGCCTCAGAAACAGTGGTTCTAAACATGCTGCCAATAGCTCGCCTGGGAAACATCCAGAGAAGTCCAAGATAGTGTTTTTTAGACTGACTGCCACGAGCTGAAACGAATGCAGCCAAGAGCGAGCGTCTGTCACTTACGGTTCAAGAGTTATTCACTGAAAGATGGTTCTGAACTTTGCTGCCAGCCGCGAAAGCGAAAATAACCAAGATCGAGCGTCTAGGATTTACTTGTCAATAGCTCGCCTGGGAAACATCCAGAGAAGTCAAAGACAGTGCTTCTATACTAATTGCCAGGCGCTGAGACGAATGCCGCCAAGAACGAGCGTCTATGACTTACGGTTCAAGAATTAGCCTCAGAAACAGTGGGAAACAGTGCTTCTATACTAATTGCCAGACGCTGAGACGAATGCCGCCAAGATCGAGCGTCTATGACTTACGGTTCAAGAATTAGCCTCAGAAACAGTGGGAAACAGTGCTTCTATACTAATTGCCAGGCGCTGAGACGAATGCCGCCAAGATCGAGCGTCTATGACTTACGGTTCAAGAATTAGCCTCAGAAACAGTGGTTCTGAACATGCTGCCAATAGCTCGCCTGGGAAACATCCAGAGAAGTCCAAGATAGTGTTTTTTAGACTGGCTGCCACGAGCTGAAACGAATGCAGCCAAGAGCGAGCGTCTGTGACTTACGGTTCAAGAGTTATTCACAGAAACATGGTTCTGAACTTTGCTGCCAGCCGCGAAAGCGAAAATAACCAAGATCGAGCGTCTAGGATTTACTTGTCAATAGCTCGCCTGGGAAACATCCAGTGAAGTCAAAGACAGTGCTTCTATACTAATTGCCAGGCGCTGAGACGAATGCCGCCAAGATCGAGCGTCTATGACTTACGGTTCAAGAATTAGCCTCAGAAACAGTGGGAAACAGTGTTTCTATACTAATTGCCAGGCGCTGAGACGAATGCCGCCAAGATCGAGCGTCTATGACTTACGGTTCAAGAATTAGCCACAGAAACAGTGGTTCTAAACATGCTGCCAATAGCTCGCCTGGGAAACATCCAGAGAAGTCCAAGATAGTGTTTTTTAGACTGGCTGCCACGAGCTGAAACGAATGCAGCCAAGAGCGAGCGTGTCACTTACGGTTCAAGAGTTATTCACAGAAACATGGTTCTGAACTTTGCTGCCAGCCGCGAAAGCGAAAGTAACCAAGATCGAGCGTCTAGGATTTACTTTTCAATAGCTCGCCTGGGAAACATCCAGAGAAGTCAAAGACAGTGCTTCTATACTAATTGCCAGGCGCTGAGATGAATGCCGCCAAGATCGAGCGCCTAAGACTTACGGTTCAAGAATTAGCCTCAGAAACAGTGGTTCTAAACATGCTGCCAATAGCTCGCCTGGGAAACATCCAGAGAAGTCCAAGATAGTGTTTTTTAGACTGACTGCCACGAGCTGAAACGAATGCAGCCAAGAGCGAGCGTCTGTCACTTACGGTTCAAGAGTTATTCACTGAAACATGGTTCTGAACTTTGCTGCCAGCCGCGAAAGCGAAAATAACCAAGATCGAGCGTCTAGGATTTACTTGTCAATAGCTCGCCTGGGAAACATCCAGTGAAGTCAAAGACAGTGCTTCTATACTAATTGCCAGGCGCTGAGACGAATGCCGCCAAGATCAAGCGTCTAAGACTTACGGTTCAAGAATTAGCCTCAGAAAAAGTGGGAAACAGTGCTTCTATACTAATTTCCAGGTGCTGAGACGAATGCCGCCAAGATCGAGCGTCTATGACTTACGGTTCAAGAATTAGCCTCAGAAACAGTGGTTCTAAACATGCTGCCAATAGCTCGCCTGGGAAACATCCAGAGAAGTCCAAGATAGTGTTTTTTAGACTGACTGCCACGAGCTGAAACGAATGCAGCCAAGAGCGAGCGTCTGTCACTTACGGTTCAAGAGTTATTCACTGAAAGATGGTTCTGAACTTTGCTGCCAGCCGCGAAAGCGAAAATAACCAAGATCGAGCGTCTAGGATTTACTTGTCAATAGCTCGCCTGGGAAACATCCAGAGAAGTCAAAGACAGTGCTTCTATACTAATTGCCAGGCGCTGAGACGAATGCCGCCAAGAACGAGCGTCTATGACTTACGGTTCAAGAATTAGCCTCAGAAACAGTGGGAAACAGTGCTTCTATACTAATTGCCAGACGCTGAGACGAATGCCGCCAAGATCGAGCGTCTATGACTTACGGTTCAAGAATTAGCCTCAGAAACAGTGGGAAACAGTGCTTCTATACTAATTGCCAGGCGCTGAGACGAATGCCGCCAAGATCGAGCGTCTATGACTTACGGTTCAAGAATTAGCCTCAGAAACAGTGGTTCTGAAC
Organism: Rhinoderma darwinii; assembly: GCF_050947455.1. NCBI lineage: Eukaryota > Metazoa > Chordata > Amphibia > Anura > Rhinodermatidae > Rhinoderma > Rhinoderma darwinii. The sequence continues at coordinate 77,980 of NW_027463872.1, forward strand.
ATGCTGCCAATAGCTCGCCTGGGAAACATCCAGAGAAGTCCAAGATAGTGTTTTTTAGACTGGCTGCCACGAGCTGAAACGAATGCAGCCAAGAGCGAGCGTCTGTGACTTACGGTTCAAGAGTTATTCACAGAAACATGGTTCTGAACTTTGCTGCCAGCCGCGAAAGCGAAAATAACCAAGATCGAGCGTCTAGGATTTACTTGTCAATAGCTCGCCTGGGAAACATCCAGTGAAGTCAAAGACAGTGCTTCTATACTAATTGCCAGGCGCTGAGACGAATGCCGCCAAGATCGAGCGTCTATGACTTACGGTTCAAGAATTAGCCTCAGAAACAGTGGGAAACAGTGTTTCTATACTAATTGCCAGGCGCTGAGACGAATGCCGCCAAGATCGAGCGTCTATGACTTACGGTTCAAGAATTAGCCACAGAAACAGTGGTTCTAAACATGCTGCCAATAGCTCGCCTGGGAAACATCCAGAGAAGTCCAAGATAGTGTTTTTTAGACTGGCTGCCACGAGCTGAAACGAATGCAGCCAAGAGCGAGCGTGTCACTTACGGTTCAAGAGTTATTCACAGAAACATGGTTCTGAACTTTGCTGCCAGCCGCGAAAGCGAAAGTAACCAAGATCGAGCGTCTAGGATTTACTTTTCAATAGCTCGCCTGGGAAACATCCAGAGAAGTCAAAGACAGTGCTTCTATACTAATTGCCAGGCGCTGAGATGAATGCCGCCAAGATCGAGCGCCTAAGACTTACGGTTCAAGAATTAGCCTCAGAAACAGTGGTTCTAAACATGCTGCCAATAGCTCGCCTGGGAAACATCCAGAGAAGTCCAAGATAGTGTTTTTTAGACTGACTGCCACGAGCTGAAACGAATGCAGCCAAGAGCGAGCGTCTGTCACTTACGGTTCAAGAGTTATTCACTGAAACATGGTTCTGAACTTTGCTGCCAGCCGCGAAAGCGAAAATAACCAAGATCGAGCGTCTAGGATTTACTTGTCAATAGCTCGCCTGGGAAACATCCAGTGAAGTCAAAGACAGTGCTTCTATACTAATTGCCAGGCGCTGAGACGAATGCCGCCAAGATCAAGCGTCTAAGACTTACGGTTCAAGAATTAGCCTCAGAAAAAGTGGGAAACAGTGCTTCTATACTAATTTCCAGGTGCTGAGACGAATGCCGCCAAGATCGAGCGTCTATGACTTACGGTTCAAGAATTAGCCTCAGAAACAGTGGTTCTAAACATGCTGCCAATAGCTCGCCTGGGAAACATCCAGAGAAGTCCAAGATAGTGTTTTTTAGACTGACTGCCACGAGCTGAAACGAATGCAGCCAAGAGCGAGCGTCTGTCACTTACGGTTCAAGAGTTATTCACTGAAAGATGGTTCTGAACTTTGCTGCCAGCCGCGAAAGCGAAAATAACCAAGATCGAGCGTCTAGGATTTACTTGTCAATAGCTCGCCTGGGAAACATCCAGAGAAGTCAAAGACAGTGCTTCTATACTAATTGCCAGGCGCTGAGACGAATGCCGCCAAGATCGAGCGTCTATGACTTACGGTTCAAGAATTAGCCTCAGAAACAGTGGGAAACAGTGCTTCTATACTAATTGCCAGGCGCTGAGACGAATGCCGCCAAGATCGAGCGTCTATGACTTACGGTTCAAGAATTAGCCTCAGAAACAGTGGTTCTGAATATGATGCCAATAGCTCGCCTGGGAAACATCCAGAGAAGTCCAAGATAGTGTTTTTTTTAGACTGGCTGCCACGAGCTGAAACGAATGCAGCCAAGAGCGAGCGTCTGTGACTTACGGTTCAAAAGTTATTCACATAAACATGGTTCTGAACTTTGCTGCCAGCCGCGAAAGCGAAAGCAACCAAGATCGAGCGTCTAGGATTTACTTGTGAATAGCTCGCCTGGAAAACATCCAGAGAAGTCAAAGACAGTGCAGCTATACTAATTGCCAGGCGCTGAGACGAATGCCGCCAAGATCAAGCGTCTAAGACTTACGGTTCAAGAATTAGCCTCAGAAACAGTGGGAAACAGTGCTTCTATACTAATTGCCAGGCGCTGAGACGAATGCCGCCAAGATCGAGCGTCTATGACTTACGGTTCAAGAATTAGCCTCAGAAACAGTGGTTCTGAACATGCTGCCAATAGCTCGCCTGGGAAACATCCAGAGAAGTCCAAGATAGTGTTTTTTAGACTGGCTGCCACGAGCTGAAAGGAATGCAGCCAAGAGCGAGCGTCTGTGACTTACGGTTCAAGAGTTATTCACAGAAACATGGTTCTGAACTTTGCTGCCAGCCGCGAAAGCGAAAATAACCAAGATCGAGCGTCTAGGATTTACTTGTCAATAGCTCGCCTGGGAAACATCCAGTGAAGTCAAAGACAGTGCTTCTATACTAATTGCCAGGCGCTGAGACGAATGCCGCCAAGATCGAGCGTCTATGACTTACGATTCAAGAATTAGCCTCAGAAACAGTGGGAAACAGTGCTTCTATACTAATTTCCAGGTGCTGAGACGAATGCCGCCAAGATCGAGCGTCTATGACTTACGGTTCAAGAATTAGCCTCAGAAACAGTGGTTCTAAACATGCTGCCAATAGCTCGCCTGAGAAACATCCAGAGAAGTCCAAGATAGTGTTTTTTAGACTGACTGCCACGAGCTGAAACGAATGCAGCCAAAAGCGAGCGTCTGTCACTTACGGTTCAAGAGTTATTCACTGAAACATGGTTCTGAACTTTGCTGCCAGCCGCGAAAGCGAAAGTAACCAAGATCGAGCGTCTAGGATTTACTTTTCAATAGCTCGCCTGGGAAACATCCAGAGAAGTCAAAGACAGTGCTTCTATACTAATTGCCAGGCGTTGAGACGAATGCCGCCAAGATCGAGCGTCTATGACTTACGGTTCAAGAATTAGCCTCAGAAACAGTGGTTTTGAACATGCTGCCAATAGCTCGCCTGGGAAACATCCAGAGAAGTCCAAGATAGTGTTTTTTAGACTGGCTGCCACGAGCTGAAACGAATGCAACCAAGAGCGAGGGTCTGTGACTTACGGTTCAAGAGTTATTCACAGAAACATGGTTCTGAACTTTGCTGCTAGCCGCGAAAGTAACCAAGATCGAGCGTCTAGGATTTACTTGTCAATAGCTCGCCTGGGAAACATCCAGAGAAGTCAAAGACAGTGGTTCTATACTAATTGCCAGGCGCTGAGACGAATGCCGCCAAGATCGAGCGTCTAAGACTTACGGTTCAAGAATTAGCCTCAGAAACAGTGGGAAACAGTGCTTTTATACTAATTGCCAGGCGCTGAGACGAATGCCGCCAAGATCGAGCGTCTATGACTTACGGTTCAAGAATTAGCCTCAGAAACAGTGGGAAACAGTGCTTTTATACTAATTGCCAGGCGCTGAGACGAATGCCGCCAAGATCGAGCGTCTATGACTTACGGTTCAAGAATTAGCCTCAGAAACAGTGTTTCTGAACATGCTGCCAATAGCTCGCCTGGGAAACATCCAGAGAAGTCCAAGATAGTGTTTTTTAGACTGGCTGCCACGAGCTGAAACGAATTTAACCAAGAGCGAGCGTCTGTGACTTACGGTTCAAGAGTTATTCACAGAAACATGGTTCTGAACTTTGCTGCCAGCCGCGAAAGCGAAAGTAACCAAGATCGAGCGTCTAGGATTTACTTGTCAATAGCTCGCCTGGGAAACATCCAGAGAAGTCAAAGACAGTGCTTCTATACTAATTGCCAGGCGCTGAGACGAATGCCGCCAAGATCAAGCGTCTAAGACTTACGGTTCAAGAATTAGCCTCAGAAACAGTGGGAAACAGTGCTTCTATACTAATTGCCAGGCGTTGAGACGAATGCCGCCAAGATCGAGCGTCTATGACTTACGGTTCAAGAATTAGCCTCAGAAACAGTGGTTTTGAACATGCTGCCAATAGCTCGCCTGGGAAACATCCAGAGAAGTCCAAGATAGTGTTTTTTAGACTGGCTGCCATGAGCTGAAACGAATGCAACCAAGAGCGAGCGTCTGTGACTTACGGTTCAAGAGTTATTCACAGAAACATGGTTCTGAACTTTGCTGCCAGCCGCGAAAGCGAAAGTAACCAAGATCGAGCGTCTAGGATTTACTTGTCAATAGCTCGCCTGGGAAACATCCAGAGAAGTCAAAGACAGTGCTTCTATACTAATTGCCAGGCGCTGAGACGAATGCCGCCAAGATCAAGCGTCTAAGACTTACGGTTCAAGAATTAGCCTCAGAAACAGTGGGAAACAGTGCTTCTATACTAATTGCCAGGCGTTGAGACGAATGCCGCCAAGATCGAGCGTCTATGACTTACGGTTCAAGAATTAGCCTCAGAAACAGTGGTTTTGAACATGCTGCCAATAGCTCGCCTGGGAAACATCCAGAGAAGTCCAAGATAGTGTTTTTTAGACTGGCTGCCAATAGCTGAAACGAATGCAGCCAAGAGCGAGCGTCTGTCACTTACGGTTCAAGAGTTATTCACAGAAACATGGTTCTGAACTTTGCTGCCAGCCGCGAAAGCGAAAATAACCAAGATCGAGCGTCTAGGATTTACTTGTCAATAGCTCGCCTGGGAAACATCCAGAGAAGTCAAAGACAGTGCTTCTATACTAATTGCCAGGCGCTGAGACGAATGCCGCCAAGATCGAGCGTCTATGACTTACGGTTCAAGAATTAGCCTCAGAAACAGTGGTTCTAAACATGCTGCCAATAGCTCGCCTGGGAAACATCCAGAGAAGTCCAAGATAGTGTTTTTTAGACTGACTGCCACGAGCTGAAACGAATGCAGCCAAGAGCGAGCGTCTGTGACTTACGGTTCAAGAGTTATTCACAGAAACATGGTTCTGAACTTTGCTGCCAGCCGCGAAAGCGAAAGTAACCAAGATCGAGCCTCTAGGATTTACTTGTGAATAGCTCGCCTGGGAAACTTTCAGATAAGTCAAAGACAGTGCTTCTATACTAATTGCCAGGCGCTGAGACGAATGCCGCCAAGATCAAGCGTCTAAGACTTACGGTTCAAGAATTAGCCTCAAAAACAGTGGGAAACAGTGCTTCTATACTAATTGCCAGGCGCTGAGACGAATGCCGCCAAGATCGAGCGTCTATGACTTACGGTTCAAGAATTAGCCTCAGAAACAGTGGTTCTAAACATGCTGCCAATAGCTCGCCTGGGAAACATCCAGAGAAGTCCAAGATAGTGTTTTTTAGACTGACTGCCACGAGCTGAAACGAATGCAGCCAAGAGCGAGCGTCTGTCACTTACGGTTCAAGAGTTATTCACAGAAACATGGTTCTGAACTTTGCTGCCAGCCGCGAAAGCGAAAGTAACCAAGATCGAGCGTCTAGGATTTACTTGTGAATAGCTCGCCTGGGAAACATCCAGAGAAGTCAAAGACAGTGCTTCTATACTAATTGCCAGGCGCTGAGACGAATGCCGCCAAGATCAAGCGTCTATGACTTACGGTTCAAGAATTAGCCTCAGAAACAGTGGTTCAAAACATGCTGCCAATAGCTCGCCTGGGAAACATCCAGAGAAGTCCAAGATAGTGTTTTTTTAGACTGGCTGCCACGAGCTGAAACGAATGCAGCCTAGAGCGAGCGTCTGTGACTTACGGTTCAAGAGTTATTCACAGAAACATGGTTCTGAACTTTGCTGCCAGCCGCGAAAGCGAAAATAACCAAGATCGAGCGTCTAGGATTTACTTGTCAATAGCTCGCCTGGGAAACATCCAGTGAAGTCAAAGACAGTGCTTCTATACTAATTGCCAGGCGCTGAGACGAATGCCGCCAAGATCAAGCGTCTATGACTTACGGTTCAAGAATTAGCCTCAGAAACAGTGGTTCAAAACATGCTGCCAATAGCTCGCCTGGGAAACATCCAGAGAAGTCCAAGATAGTGTTTTTTAGATAGACTGCCACGAGCTGAAACGAATGCAGCCAAGAGCGAGCGTCTGTGACTTACGGTTCAAGAGTTATTCACAGAAACATGGTTCTGAACTTTGCTGCCAGCCGCGAAAGCGAAAGTAACCAAGATCGAGCGTCTAGGATTTACTTGTGAATAGCTCGCCTGGGAAACTTTCAGATAAGTCAAAGACAGTGCTTCTATACTAATTGCCAGGCGCTGAGACGAATGCCGCCAAGATCAAGCGTCTAAGACTTACGGTTCAAGAATTAGCCTCAAAAACAGTGGGAAACAGTGCTTCTATACTAATTGCCAGGCGCTGAGACGAATGCCGCCAAGATCGAGCGTCTATGACTTACGGTTCAAGAATTAGCCTCAGAAACAGTGGTTCTAAACATGCTGCCAATAGCTCGCCTGGGAAACATCCAGAGAAGTCCAAGATAGTGTTTTTTAGACTGACTGCCACGAGCTGAAACGAATGCAGCCAAGAGCGAGCGTCTGTCACTTACGGTTCAAGAGTTATTCACAGAAACATGGTTCTGAACTTTGCTGCCAGCCGCGAAAGCGAAAGTAACCAAGATCGAGCGTCTAGGATTTACTTGTGAATAGCTCGCCTGGGAAACTTTCAGATAAGTCAAAGACAGTGCTTCTATACTAATTGCCAGGCGCTGAGACGAATGCCGCCAAGATCAAGCGTCTAAGACTTACGGTTCAAGAATTAGCCTCAGAAACAGTGGGAAACAGTGCTTCTATACTAATTGCCAGGCGCTGAGACGAATGCCGCCAAGATCGAGCGTCTATGACTTACGGTTCAAGAATTAGCCTCAGAAACAGTGGTTTTGAACATGCTGCCAATAGCTCGCCTGGGAAACATCCAGAGAAGTCCAAGATAGTGTTTTTTTAGACTGGCTGCCACGAGCTGAAACGAATGCAGCCAAGAGCGAGCGTCTGTGACTTACGGTTCAAGAGTTATTCACAGAAACATGGTTCTGAACTTTGCTGCCAGCCGCGAAAGCGAAAGTAACCAAGATCGAGCGTCTAGGATTTACTTGTGAATAGCTCGCCTGGGAAACATCCAGAGAAGTCAAAGACAGTGCTTCTATACTAATTGCCAGGCGCTGAGACGAATGCCGCCAAGATCAAGCGTCTATGACTTACGGTTCAAGAATTAGCCTCAGAAACAGTGGTTCAAAACATGCTGCCAATAGCTCGCCTGGGAAACATCCAGAGAAGTCCAAGATAGTGTTTTTTTAGACTGGCTGCCACGAGCTGAAACGAATGCAGCCAAGAGCGAGCGTATGTGACTTACGGTTCAAGAGTTATTCACAGAAACATGGTTCGGAACTTTGCTGCCAGCCGCGAAAGCGAAAATAACCAAGATCGAGCGTCTAGGATTTACTTGTCAATAGCTCGCCTGGGAAACATCCAGAGAAGTCAAATACAGTGCTTCTATACTAATTGCCAGGCGCTGAGACGAATGCCGCCAAGATCGAGCGTCTATGACTTACGGTTCAAGAATTAGCCTCAGAAACAGTGGTTCTGAACATGCTGCCAATAGCTCGCCTGGGAAACATCCAGAGAAGTCCAAGATAGTGTTTTTTTTAGACTGGCTGCCACGAGCTGAAACGAATGCAGCCAAGAGCGAGCGTCTGTGACTAACGGTTCAAAAGTTATTCTCATAAACATGGTTCTGAACTTTGCTGCCAGCCGCGAAAGCGAAAGCAACCAAGATCGAGCGTCTAGGATTTACTTGTGAATAGCTCGCCTGGAAAACATCCAGAGAAGTCAAAGACAGTGCAGCTATACTAATTGCCAGGCGCTGAGACGAATGCCGCCAAGATCAAGCGTCTAAGACTTACGGTTCAAGAATTAGCCTCAGAAACAGTGGGAAACAGTGCTTCTATACTAATTGCCAGGCGCTGAGACGAATGCCGCCAAGATCGAGCATCTATGACTTACGGTTCAAGAATTAGCCTCAGAAACAGTGGTTCTGAACATGCTGCCAATAGCTCGCCTGGGAAACATCCAGAGAAGTCCAAGATAGTGTTTTTTAGACTGGCTGCCACGAGCTGAAACGAATGCAGCCTAGAGCGAGCGTCTGTGACTTACGGTTCAAGAGTTATTCACAGAAACATGGTTCTGAACTTTGCTGCCAGCCGCGAAAGCGAAAATAACCAAGATCGAGCGTCTAGGATTTACTTGTCAATAGCTCGCCTGGGAAACATCCAGTGAAGTCAAAGACAGTGCTTCTATACTAATTGCCAGGCGCTGAGACGAATGCCGCCAAGATCAAGCGTCTATGACTTACGGTTCAAGAATTAGCCTCAGAAACAGTGGTTCAAAACATGCTGCCAATAGCTCGCCTGGGAAACATCCAGAGAAGTCCAAGATAGTGTTTTTTAGACTGACTGCCACGAGCTGAAACGAATGCAACCAAGAGCGAGCGTCTGTGACTTACGGTTCAAGAGTTATTCACAGAAACATGGTTCTGAACTTTGCTGCCAGCCGCGAAAGCGAAAGTAACCAAGATCGAGCGTCTAGGATTTACTTGTGAATAGCTCGCCTGGGAAACTTTCAGATAAGTCAAAGACAGTGCTTCTATACTAATTGCCAGGCGCTGAGACGAATGCCGCCAAGATCAAGCGTCTAAGACTTACGGTTCAAGAATTAGCCTCAAAAACAGTGGGAAACAGTGCTTCTATACTAATTGCCAGGCGCTGAGACGAATGCCGCCAAGATCGAGCGTCTATGACTTACGGTTCAAGAATTAGCCTCAGAAACAGTGGTTCTAAACATGCTGCCAATAGCTCGCCTGGGAAACATCCAGAGAAGTCCAAGATAGTGTTTTTTAGACTGACTGCCACGAGCTGAAACGAATGCAGCCAAGAGCGAGCGTCTGTCACTTACGGTTCAAGAGTTATTCACAGAAACATGGTTCTGAACTTTGCTGCCAGCCGCGAAAGCGAAAGTAACCAAGATCGAGCGTCTAGGATTTACTTGTGAATAGCTCGCCTGGGAAACATCCAGAGAAGTCAAAGACAGTGCTTCTATACTAATTGCCAGGCGCTGAGACGAATGCCGCCAAGATCAAGCGTCTATGACTTACGGTTCAAGAATTAGCCTCAGAAACAGTGGTTCAAAACATGCTGCCAATAGCTCGCCTGGGAAACATCCAGAGAAGTCCAAGATAGTGTTTTTTTAGACTGGCTGCCACGAGCTGAAACGAATGCAGCCAAGAGCGAGCGTATGTGACTTACGGTTCAAGAGTTATTCACAGAAACATGGTTCGGAACTTTGCTGCCAGCCGCGAAAGCGAAAATAACCAAGATCGAGCGTCTAGGATTTACTTGTCAATAGCTCGCCTGGGAAACATCCAGAGAAGTCAAATACAGTGCTTCTATACTAATTGCCAGGCGCTGAGACGAATGCCGCCAAGATCGAGCGTCTATGACTTACGGTTCAAGAATTAGCCTCAGAAACAGTGGTTCTGAACATGCTGCCAATAGCTCGCCTGGGAAACATCCAGAGAAGTCCAAGATAGTGTTTTTTTTAGACTGGCTGCCACGAGCTGAAACGAATGCAGCCAAGAGCGAGCGTCTGTGACTAACGGTTCAAAAGTTATTCTCATAAACATGGTTCTGAACTTTGCTGCCAGCCGCGAAAGCGAAAGCAACCAAGATCGAGCGTCTAGGATTTACTTGTGAATAGCTCGCCTGGAAAACATCCAGAGAAGTCAAAGACAGTGCAGCTATACTAATTGCCAGGCGCTGAGACGAATGCCGCCAAGATCAAGCGTCTAAGACTTACGGTTCAAGAATTAGCCTCAGAAACAGTGGGAAACAGTGCTTCTATACTAATTGCCAGGCGCTGAGACGAATGCCGCCAAGATCGAGCATCTATGACTTACGGTTCAAGAATTAGCCTCAGAAACAGTGGTTCTGAACATGCTGCCAATAGCTCGCCTGGGAAACATCCAGAGAAGTCCAAGATAGTGTTTTTTAGACTGGCTGCCACGAGCTGAAACGAATGCAGCCTAGAGCGAGCGTCTGTGACTTACGGTTCAAGAGTTATTCACAGAAACATGGTTCTGAACTTTGCTGCCAGCCGCGAAAGCGAAAATAACCAAGATCGAGCGTCTAGGATTTACTTGTCAATAGCTCGCCTGGGAAACATCCAGTGAAGTCAAAGACAGTGCTTCTATACTAATTGCCAGGCGCTGAGACGAATGCCGCCAAGATCAAGCGTCTATGACTTACGGTTCAAGAATTAGCCTCAGAAACAGTGGTTCAAAACATGCTGCCAATAGCTCGCCTGGGAAACATCCAGAGAAGTCCAAGATAGTGTTTTTTTAGACTGGCTGCCACGAGCTGAAACGAATGCAGCCAAGAGCGAGCGTCTGTGACTTACGGTTCAAGAGTTATTCACAGAAACATGGTTCTGAACTTTGCTGCCAGCCGCGAAAGCGAAAGTAACCAAGATCGAGCGTCTAGGATTTACTTGTGAATAGCTCGCCTGGGAAACTTTCAGATAAGTCAAAGACAGTGCTTCTATACTAATTGCCAGGCGCTGAGACGAATGCCGCCAAGATCAAGCGTCTAAGACTTACGGTTCAAGAATTAGCCTCAGAAACAGTGGGAAACAGTGCTTCTATACTAATTGCCAGGCGCTGAGACGAATGCCGCCAAGATCGAGCGTCTATGACTTACGGTTCAAGAATTAGCCTCAGAAACAGTGGTTTTGAACATGCTGCCAATAGCTCGCCTGGGAAACATCCAGAGAAGTCCAAGATAGTGTTTTTTTAGACTGGCTGCCACGAGCTGAAACGAATGCAGCCAAGAGCGAGCGTCTGTGACTTACGGTTCAAGAGTTATTCACAGAAACATGGTTCTGAACTTTGCTGCCAGCCGCGAAAGCGAAAGTAACCAAGATCGAGCGTCTAGGATTTACTTGTGAATGGCTCGCCTGGGAAACATCCAGAGAAGTCAAAGACAGTGCTCCTATACTAATTGCCAGGCGCTGAGACGTATGCCGCCAAGATCAAGCGTCTATGACTTACGGTTCAAGAATTAGCCTCAGAAACAGTGGTTCAAAACATGCTGCCAATAGCTCGCCTGGGAAACATCCAGAGAAGTCCAAGATAGTGTTTTTTTAGAATGGCTGCCACGAGCTGAAACGAATGCAGCCAAGAGCGAGCGTCTGTGACTTACGGTTCAAGAGTTATTCACAGAAACATGGTTCTGAACTTTGCTGCCAGCCGCGAAAGCGAAAGTAACCAAGATCGAGCGTCTAGGATTTACTTGTGAATAGCTCGCCTGGGAAACATCCAGAGAAGTCAAAGACAGTGCTTCTATACTAATTGCCAGGCGCTGAGACGAATGCCGCCAAGATCAAGCGTCTAAGACTTACGGTTCAAGAATTAGCCTCAGAAACAGTGGGAAACAGTGTTTCTATACTAATTTCCAGGTGCTGAGACGAATGCCGCCAAGATCGAGCGTCTATGACTTACGGTTCAAGAATTAGCCTCAGAAACAGTGGTTTTGAACATGCTGCCAATAGCTCGCCTGGGAAACATCCAGAGAAGTCCAAGATAGTGTTTTTTTAGACTGGCTGCCACGAGCTGAAACGAATGCAGCCAAGAGCGAGCGTCTGTGACTTACGGTTCAAGAGTTATTCACAGAAACATGGTTCTGAACTTTGCTGCCAGCCGCGAAAGCGAAAGTAACCAAGATCGAGCGTCTAGGATTTACTTGTGAATGGCTCGCCTGGGAAACATCCAGAGAAGTCAAAGACAGTGCTCCTATACTAATTGCCAGGCGCTGAGACGTATGCCGCCAAGATCAAGCGTCTATGACTTACGGTTCAAGAATTAGCCTCAGAAACAGTGGTTCAAAACATGCTGCCAATAGCTCGCCTGGGAAACATCCAGAGAAGTCCAAGATAGTGTTTTTCTAGAATGGCTGCCACGAGCTGAAACGAATGCAGCCAAGAGCGAGCGTCTGTGACTTACGGTTCAAGAGTTATTCACAGAAACATGGTTCTGAACTTTGCTGCCAGCCGCGAAAGCGAAAGTAACCAAGATCGAGCGTCTAGGATTTACTTGTGAATAGCTCGCCTGGGAAACATCCAGAGAAGTCAAAGACAGTGCTTCTATACTAATTGCCAGGCGCTGAGACGAATGCCGCCAAGATCAAGCGTCTAAGACTTACGGTTCAAGAATTAGCCTCAGAAACAGTGGTTCAAAACATGCTGCCAATAGCTCGCCTGGGAAACATCCAGAGAAGTCCAAGATAGTGTTTTTTTAGAATGGCTGCCACGAGCTGAAACGAATGCAGCCAAGAGCGAGCGTCTGTGACTTACGGTTCAAGAGTTATTCACAGAAACATGGTTCTGAACTTTGCTGCCAGCCGCGAAAGCGAAAGTAACCAAGATCGAGCGTCTAGGATTTACTTGTGAATAGCTCGCCTGGGAAACATCCAGAGAAGTCAAAGACAGTGCTTCTATACTAATTGCCAGGCGCTGAGACGAATGCCGCCAAGATCAAGCGTCTAAGACTTACGGTTCAAGAATTAGCCTCAGAAACAGTGGGAAACAGTGCTTCTATACTAATTGCCAGGCGCTGAGACGAATGCCGCCAAGATCGAGCGTCTATGACTTACGGTTCAAGAATTAGCCTCAGAAACAGTGGTTCAAAACATGCTGCCAATAGCTCGCCTGGGAAACATCCAGAGAAGTCCAAGATAGTGTTTTTTTAGACTGGCTGCCACGAGCTGAAACGAATGCAGCCAAGAGCGAGCGTCTGTGACTTACGGTTCAAGAGTTATTCACAGAAACATGGTTCTGAACTTTGCTGCCAGCCGCGAAAGCGAAAGTAACCAAGATCGAGCGTCTAGGATTTACTTGTGAATAGCTCGCCTGGGAAACTTTCAGATAAGTCAAAGACAGTGCTTCTATACTAATTGCCAGGCGCTGAGACGAATGCCGCCAAGATCAAGCGTCTAAGACTTACGGTTCAAGAATTAGCCTCAGAAACAGTGGGAAACAGTGCTTCTATACTAATTGCCAGGCGCTGAGACGAATGCCGCCAAGATCGAGCGTCTATGACTTACGGTTCAAGAATTAGCCTCAGAAACAGTGGTTTTGAACATGCTGCCAATAGCTCGCCTGGGAAACATCCAGAGAAGTCCAAGATAGTGTTTTTTTAGACTGGCTGCCACGAGCTGAAACGAATGCAGCCAAGAGCGAGCGTCTGTGACTTACGGTTCAAGAGTTATTCACAGAAACATGGTTCTGAACTTTGCTGCCAGCCGCGAAAGCGAAAGTAACCAAGATCGAGCGTCTAGGATTTACTTGTGAATGGCTCGCCTGGGAAACATCCAGAGAAGTCAAAGACAGTGCTTCTATACTAATTGCCAGGCGCTGAGACGAATGCCGCCAAGATCAAGCGTCTATGACTTACGGTTCAAGAATTAGCCTCAGAAACAGTGGTTCAAAACATGCTGCCAATAGCTCGCCTGGGAAACATCCAGAGAAGTCCAAGATAGTGTTTTTTTAGACTGGCTGCCACGAGCTGAAACGAATGCAGCCAAGAGCGAGCGTCTGTGACTTACGGTTCAAGAGTTATTCACAGAAACATGGTTCTGAACTTTGCTGCCAGCCGCGAAAGCGAAAGTAACCAAGATCGAGCGTCTAGGATTTACTTGTGAATGGCTCGCCTGGGAAACATCCAGAGAAGTCAAAGACAGTGCTTCCATACTAATTGCCAGGCGCTGAGACGAATGCCGCCAAGATCGAGCGTCTATGACTTACGGTTCAAGAATTAGCCTCAGAAACAGTGGTTCTGAACATGCTGCCAATAGCTCGCCTGGGAAACATCCAGAGAAGTCCAAGATAGTGTTTTTTTTAGACTGGCTGCCACGAGCTGAAACGAATGCAGCCAAGAGCGAGCGTCTGTGACTTACGGTTCAAGAGTTATTCACAGAAACATGGTTCTGAACTTTGCTGCCAGCCGCGAAAGCGAAAGTAACCAAGATCGAGCGTCTAGGATTTACTTGTGAATAGCTCGCCTGGGAAACATCCAGAGAAGTCAAAGACAGTGCTTCTATACTAATTGCCAGGCGCTGAGACGAATGCCGCCAAGATCAAGCGTCTAAGACTTACGGTTCAAGAATTAGCCTCAGAAACAGTGGGAAACAGTGCTTCTATACTAATTGCCAGGCGCTGAGACGAATGCCGCCAAGATCGAGCGTCTATGACTTACGGTTCAAGAATTAGCCTCAGAAACAGTGGTTCAAAACATGCTGCCAATAGCTCGCCTGGGAAACATCCAGAGAAGTCCAAGATAGTGTTTTTTTAGACTGGCTGCCACGAGCTGAAACGAATGCAGCCAAGAGCGAGCGTCTGTGACTTACGGTTCAAGAGTTATTCACAGAAACATGGTTCTGAACTTTGCTGCCAGCCGCGAAAGCGAAAGTAACCAAGATCGAGCGTCTAGGATTTACTTGTGAATAGCTCGCCTGGGAAACTTTCAGATAAGTCAAAGACAGTGCTTCTATACTAATTGCCAGGCGCTGAGACGAATGCCGCCAAGATCAAGCGTCTAAGACTTACGGTTCAAGAATTAGCCTCAGAAACAGTGGGAAACAGTGCTTCTATACTAATTGCCAGGCGCTGAGACGAATGCCGCCAAGATCGAGCGTCTATGACTTACGGTTCAAGAATTAGCCTCAGAAACAGTGGTTTTGAACATGCTGCCAATAGCTCGCCTGGGAAACATCCAGAGAAGTCCAAGATAGTGTTTTTTTAGACTGGCTGCCACGAGCTGAAACGAATGCAGCCAAGAGCGAGCGTCTGTGACTTACGGTTCAAGAGTTATTCACAGAAACATGGTTCTGAACTTTGCTGCCAGCCGCGAAAGCGAAAGTAACCAAGATCGAGCGTCTAGGATTTACTTGTGAATGGCTCGCCTGGGAAACATCCAGAGAAGTCAAAGACAGTGCTTCTATACTAATTGCCAGGCGCTGAGACGAATGCCGCCAAGATCAAGCGTCTATGACTTACGGTTCAAGAATTAGCCTCAGAAACAGTGGTTCAAAACATGCTGCCAATAGCTCGCCTGGGAAACATCCAGAGAAGTCCAAGATAGTGTTTTTTTAGACTGGCTGCCACGAGCTGAAACGAATGCAGCCAAGAGCGAGCGTCTGTGACTTACGGTTCAAGAGTTATTCACAGAAACATGGTTCTGAACTTTGCTGCCAGCCGCGAAAGCGAAAGTAACCAAGATCGAGCGTCTAGGATTTACTTGTGAATGGCTCGCCTGGGAAACATCCAGAGAAGTCAAAGACAGTGCTTCCATACTAATTGCCAGGCGCTGAGACGAATGCCGCCAAGATCGAGCGTCTATGACTTACGGTTCAAGAATTAGCCTCAGAAACAGTGGTTCTGAACATGCTGCCAATAGCTCGCCTGGGAAACATCCAGAGAAGTCCAAGATAGTGTTTTTTTTAGACTGGCTGCCACGAGCTGAAACGAATGCAGCCAAGAGCGAGCGTCTGTGACTTACGGTTCAAGAGTTATTCACAGAAACATGGTTCTGAACTTTGCTGCCAGCCGCGAAAGCGAAAGTAACCAAGATCGAGCGTCTAGGATTTACTTGTGAATAGCTCGCCTGGGAAACATCCAGAGAAGTCAAAGACAGTGCTTCTATACTAATTGCCAGGCGCTGAGACGAATGCCGCCAAGATCAAGCGTCTAAGACTTACGGTTCAAGAATTAGCCTCAGAAACAGTGGGAAACAGTGCTTTTATACTAATTGCCAGGCGCTGAGACGAATGCCGCCAAGATCGAGCGTCTATGACTTACGGTTCAAGAATTAGCCACAGAAACAGTGGTTCTAAACATGCTGCCAATATCTCGCCTGGGAAACATCCAGAGAAGTCCAAGATAGTGTTTTTTAGACTGGCTGCCACGAGCTGAAACGAATGCAGCCAAGAGCGAGCGTCTGTCACTTACGGTTCAAGATTTATTCACAGAAACATGGTTCTGAACTTTGCTGCCAGCCGCGAAAGCGAAAATAACCAAGATCGAGCGTCTAGGATTTACTTGTCAATAGCTCGCCTGGGAAACATCCAGAGAAGTCAAAGACAGTGCTTCTATACTAATTGCCAGGCGCTGAGACGAATGCCGCCAAGATCGAGCGTCTATGACTTACGGTTCAAGAATTAGCCTCAGAAACAGTGGGAAACAGTGCTTCTATACTAATTGCCAGGCGCTGAGACGAATGCCGCCAAGATCGAGCGTCTATGACCTACGGTTCAAGAATTAGCCTCAGAAACAGTGTTTCTGAACATGCTGCCAATAGCTCGCCTGGGAAACATCCAGAGAAGTCCAAGATAGTGTTTTTTAGACTGGCTGCCACGAGCTGAAACGAATTTAACCAAGAGCGAGCGTCTGTGACTTACGGTTCAAGAGTTATTCACAGAAACATGGTTTTGAACTTTGCTGCCAGCCGCGAAAGCGAAAGTAACCAAGATCGAGCGTCTAGGATTTACTTGTCAATAGCTCGCCTGGGAAACATCCAGAGAAGTCAAAGACAGTGCTTCTATACTAATTGCCAGGCGCTGAGACGAATGCCGCCAAGATCAAGCGTCTAAGACTTACGGTTCAAGAATTAGCCTCAGAAACAGTGGGAAACAGTGCTTCTATACTAATTGCCAGGCGCTGAGACGAATGCCGCCAAGATCGAGCGTCTATGACTTACGGTTCAAGAATTAGCCTCAGAAACAGTGGTTCTAAACATGCTGCCAATAGCTCGCCTGGGAAACATTCAGAGAAGTCCAAGATAGTGTTTTTTAGACTGGCGGCCACGAGCTGAAACGAATGCAGCCAAGAGCGAGCGTTTGTGACTTACGGTTCTAGAGTTATTTACAGAAACATGGTTCTGAACTTTGCTGCCAGCCGCGAAAGCGAAAATAACCAAGATCGAGCGTCTAGGATTTACTTGTCAATAGCTCGCCTGTGAAACATCCAGAGAAGTCAAAAACAGTGCTTTTATACTAATTGCCAGGCGCTGAGACGAATGCCGCCAAGATCAAGCGTCTAAGACTTATGGTTCAAGAATTAGCCTCAGAAACAGTGGGAAACAGTGCTTCTATACTAATTGCCAGGCGTTGAGACGAATGCCGCCAAGATCGAGCGTCTATGACTTACGGTTCAAGAATTAGCCTCAGAAACAGTGGTTTTGAACATGCTGCCAATAGCTCGCCTGGGAAACATCCAGAGAAGTCCAAGATAGTGTTTTTTAGACTGGCTGCCACGAGCTGAAACGAATGCAACCAAGAGCGAGCGTCTGTGACTTACGGTTCAAGAGTTATTCACAGAAACATGGTTCTGAACTTTGCTGCTAGCCGCGAAAGCGAAAGTAACCAAGATCGAGCGTCAAGGATTTACTTGTCAATAGCTCGCCTGGGAAACATCCAGAGAAGTCAAAGACAGTGCTTCTATACTAATTGCCAGGCGCTGAGACGAATGCCGCCAAGATCGAGCGTCTAAGACTTACGCTTCAAGAATTAGCCTCAGAAACAGTGGGAAACTGTTTCTATACTAATTGCCAGGCGCTGAGACGAATGCCGCCAAGATCAAGCGTCAAAGACTTACGGTTCAAGAATTAGCCTCAGAAACAGTGGGAAACAGTGCTTTTATACAAATTGCCAGGCGCTGAGACGAATGCCGCCAAGATCGAGCGTCTATGACTTACGGTTCAAGAATTAGCCTCAGAAACAGTGGTTCTAAACATGCTGCCAATAGCTCGCCTGGGAAACATCCAGAGAAGTCCAAGATAGTGTTTTTTAGACTGGCTGCCACGAGCTGAAACGAATGCAGCCAAGAGCGAGCGTGTCACTTACGGTTCAAGAGTTATTCACAGAAACATGGTTCTGAACTTTGCTGCCAGCCGCGAAACGAAAGTAACCAAGATCGAGCGTCTAGGATTTACTTGTCAATAGCTCGCCTGGGAAACATCCAGAGAAGTCAAAGACAGTGCTTCTATACTAATTGCCAGGCGCTGAGACGAATGCCGCCAAGATCGAGCGTCTAAGACTTACGGTTCAAGAATTAGCCTCAGAAACAGTGGGAAACAGTGTTTCTATACTAATTGCCAGGCGCTGAGACGAATGCCGCCAAGATCAAGCGTCAAAGACTTACGGTTCAAGAATTAGCCTTTAGAAACAGTGGGAAACAGTGCTTTTATACTAATTGCCAGGCGCTGAGACGAATGCCGCCAAGATCGAGCGTCTATGACTTACGGTTCAAGAATTAGCCACAGAAACAGTGGTTCTAAACATGCTGCCAATAGCTCGCCTGGGAAACATCCAGAGAAGTCCAAGATAGTGTTTTTTTGACTGGCTGCCACGAGCTGAAACGAATGCAGCCAAGAGCGAGCGTCTGTGACTTACGGTTCAAGAGTTATTCACAGAAACATGGTTCTGAACTTTGCTGCCAGCCGCGAAAGCGAAAGTAACCAAGATCGAGCGTCTAGGATTTACTTGTGAATGGCTCGCCTGGGAAACATCCAGAGAAGTCAAAGACAGTGCTTCCATACTAATTGCCAGGCGCTGAGACGAATGCCGCCAAGATCGAGCGTCTATGACTTACGGTTCAAGAATTAGCCTCAGAAACAGTGGTTCTGAACATGCTGCCAATAGCTCGCCTGGGAAACATCCAGAGAAGTCCAAGATAGTGTTTTTTTTAGACTGGCTGCCACGAGCTGAAACGAATGCAGCCAAGAGCGAGCGTCTGTGACTTACGGTTCAAGAGTTATTCACAGAAACATGGTTCTGAACTTTGCTGCCAGCCGCGAAAGCGAAAGTAACCAAGATCGAGCGTCTAGGATTTACTTGTGAATAGCTCGCCTGGGAAACATCCAGAGAAGTCAAAGACAGTGCTTCTATACTAATTGCCAGGCGCTGAGACGAATGCCGCCAAGATCAAGCGTCTAAGACTTACGGTTCAAGAATTAGCCTCAGAAACAGTGGGAAACAGTGCTTTTATACTAATTGCCAGGCGCTGAGACGAATGCCGCCAAGATCGAGCGTCTTTGACTTACGGTTCAAGAATTAGCCACAGAAACAGTGGTTCTAAACATGCTGCCAATATCTCGCCTGGGAAACATCCAGAGAAGTCCAAGATAGTGTTTTTTAGACTGGCTGCCACGAGCTGAAACGAATGCAGCCAAGAGCGAGCGTCTGTCACTTACGGTTCAAGATTTATTCACAGAAACATGGTTCTGAACTTTGCTGCCAGCCGCGAAAGCGAAAATAACCAAGATCGAGCGTCTAGGATTTACTTGTCAATAGCTCGCCTGGGAAACATCCAGAGAAGTCAAAGACAGTGCTTCTATACTAATTGCCAGGCGCTGAGACGAATGCCGCCAAGATCGAGCGTCTATGACTTACGGTTCAAGAATTAGCCTCAGAAACAGTGGGAAACAGTGCTTCTATACTAATTGCCAGGCGCTGAGACGAATGCCGCCAAGATCGAGCGTCTATGACCTACGGTTCAAGAATTAGCCTCAGAAACAGTGTTTCTGAACATGCTGCCAATAGCTCGCCTGGGAAACATCCAGAGAAGTCCAAGATAGTGTTTTTTAGACTGGCTGCCACGAGCTGAAACGAATTTAACCAAGAGCGAGCGTCTGTGACTTACGGTTCAAGAGTTATTCACAGAAACATGGTTTTGAACTTTGCTGCCAGCCGCGAAAGCGAAAGTAACCAAGATCGAGCGTCTAGGATTTACTTGTCAATAGCTCGCCTGGGAAACATCCAGAGAAGTCAAAGACAGTGCTTCTATACTAATTGCCAGGCGCTGAGACGAATGCCGCCAAGATCAAGCGTCTAAGACTTACGGTTCAAGAATTAGCCTCAGAAACAGTGGGAAACAGTGCTTCTATACTAATTGCCAGGCGCTGAGACGAATGCCGCCAAGATCGAGCGTCTATGACTTACGGTTCAAGAATTAGCCTCAGAAACAGTGGTTCTAAACATGCTGCCAATAGCTCGCCTGGGAAACATTCAGAGAAGTCCAAGATAGTGTTTTTTAGACTGGCGGCCACGAGCTGAAACGAATGCAGCCAAGAGCGAGCGTTTGTGACTTACGGTTCTAGAGTTATTTACAGAAACATGGTTCTGAACTTTGCTGCCAGCCGCGAAAGCGAAAATAACCAAGATCGAGCGTCTAGGATTTACTTGTCAATAGCTCGCCTGTGAAACATCCAGAGAAGTCAAAAACAGTGCTTTTATACTAATTGCCAGGCGCTGAGACGAATGCCGCCAAGATCAAGCGTCTAAGACTTATGGTTCAAGAATTAGCCTCAGAAACAGTGGGAAACAGTGCTTCTATACTAATTGCCAGGCGTTGAGACGAATGCCGCCAAGATCGAGCGTCTATGACTTACGGTTCAAGAATTAGCCTCAGAAACAGTGGTTTTGAACATGCTGCCAATAGCTCGCCTGGGAAACATCCAGAGAAGTCCAAGATAGTGTTTTTTAGACTGGCTGCCACGAGCTGAAACGAATGCAACCAAGAGCGAGCGTCTGTGACTTACGGTTCAAGAGTTATTCACAGAAACATGGTTCTGAACTTTGCTGCTAGCCGCGAAAGCGAAAGTAACCAAGATCGAGCGTCAAGGATTTACTTGTCAATAGCTCGCCTGGGAAACATCCAGAGAAGTCAAAGACAGTGCTTCTATACTAATTGCCAGGCGCTGAGACGAATGCCGCCAAGATCGAGCGTCTAAGACTTACGCTTCAAGAATTAGCCTCAGAAACAGTGGGAAACAGTGTTTCTATACTAATTGCCAGGCGCTGAGACGAATGCCGCCAAGATCAAGCGTCAAAGACTTACGGTTCAAGAATTAGCCTCAGAAACAGTGGGAAACAGTGCTTTTATACTAATTGCCAGGCGCTGAGACGAATGCCGCCAAGATCGAGCGTCTATGACTTACGGTTCAAGAATTAGCCACAGAAACAGTGGTTCTAAACATGCTGCCAATAGCTCGCCTGGGAAACATCCAGAGAAGTCCAAGATAGTGTTTTTTTGACTGGCTGCCACGAGCTGAAACGAATGCAGCCAAGAGCGAGCGTCTGTCACTTACGGTTCAAGAGTTATTCACAGAAACATGGTTCTGAACTTTGCTGCCAGCCGCGAAAGCGAAAATAACCAAGATCGAGCGTCTAGGATTTACTTGTCAATAGCTCGCCTGGGAAACATCCAGAGAAGTCAAAGACAGTGCTTCTATACTAATTGCCAGGCGCTGAGACGAATGCCGCCAAGATCGAGCGTCTATGACTTACGGTTCAAGAATTAGCCTCAGAAACAGTGGGAAACAGTGCTTTTATACTAATTGCCAGGCGCTGAGACGAATGCCGCCAAGATCGAGCGTCTATGACTTACGGTTCAAGAATTAGCCTCAGAAACAGTGTTTCTGAACATGCTGCCAATAGCTCGCCTGGGAAACATCCAGAGAAGTCCAAGATAGTGTTTTTTAGACTGGCTGCCACGAGCTGAAACTAATTTAACCAAGAGCGAGCGTCTGTGACTTACGGTTGAAGAGTTATTCACAGAAACATGGTTCTGAACTTTGCTGCCAGCCGCGAAAGCGAAAGTAACCAAGATCGAGCGTCTAGGATTTACTTGTCAATAGCTCGCCTGGGAAACATCCAGAGAAGTCAAAGACAGTGCTTCTATACTAATTGCCAGGCGCTGAGACGAATGCCGCCAAGATCAAGCGTCTAAGACTTACGGTTCAAGAATTAGCCTCAGAAACAGTGGGAAACAATGCTTCTATACTAATTGCCAGGCGTTGAGACGAATGCCGCCAAGATCGAGCGTCTATGACTTACGGTTCAAGAATTAGCCTCAGAAACAGTGGTTTTGAACATGCTGCCAATAGCTCGCCTGGGAAACATCCAGAGAAGTCCAAGATAGTTTTTTTAGACTGGCTGCCATGAGCTGAAACGAATGCAACCAAGAGCGAGCGTCTGTGACTTACGGTTCAAGAGTTATTCACAGAAACATGGTTCTGAACTTTGCTGCCAGCCGCGAAAGCGAAAATAACCAAGATCGAGCGTCTAAGATTTACTTGTCAATAGCTCGCCTGGGAAACATCCAGTGAAGTCAAAGACAGTGCTTCTATACTAATTGCCAGGCGCTGAGACGAATGCCGCCAAGATCGAGCGTCTATGACTTACGGTTCAAGAATTAGCCTCAGAAACAGTGGGAAACAGTGCTTCTATACTAATTTCCAGGTGCTGAGACGAATGCCGCCAAGATCGAGCGTCTATGACTTACGGTTCAAGAATTAGCCTCAGAAACAGTGGTTCTAAACATGCTGCCAATAGCTCGCCTGGGAAACATCCAGAGAAGTCCAAGATAGTGTTTTTTAGACTGACTGCCACGAGCTGAAACGAATGCAGCCAAGAGCGAGCGTCTGTGACTTACGGTTCAAGAGTTATTCACAGAAACATGGTTCTGAACTTTGCTGCCAGCCGCGAAAGCGAAAGTAACCAAGATCGAGCGTCTAGGATTTACTTGTCAATAGCTCGCCTGGGAAACATCCAGAGAAGTCAAAGACAGTGCTTCTATACTAATTGCCAGGCGCTGAGACGAATGCCGCCAAGATCAAGCGTCTAAGACTTACGGTTCAAGAATTAGCCTCAGAAACAGTGGGAAACAGTGCTTCTATACTAATTGCCAGGCGTTGAGACGAATGCCGCCAAGATCGAGCGTCTATGACTTACGGTTCAAGAATTAGCCTCAGAAACAGTGGTTTTAAACATGCTGCCAATAGCTCGCCTGGGAAACATCCAGATAAGTCCAAGATAGTGTTTTTTAGACTGGCTGCCATGAGCTGAAACGAATGCAACCAAGAGCGAGCGTCTGTGACTTACGGTTCAAGAGTTATTCACAGAAACATGGTTCTGAACTTTGCTGCCAGCCGCGAAAGCGAAAATAACCAAGATCGAGCGTCTAAGATTTACTTGTCAATAGCTCGCCTGGGAAACATCCAGTGAAGTCAAAGACAGTGCTTCTATACTAATTGCCAGGCGCTGAGACGAATGCCGCCAAGATCGAGCGTCTATGACTTACGGTTCAAGAATTAGCCTCAGAAACAGTGGGAAACAGTGTTTCTATACTAATTTCCAGGTGCTGAGACGAATGCCGCCAAGATCGAGCGTCTATGACTTACGGTTCAAGAATTAGCCTCAGAAACAGTGGTTCTAAACATGCTGCCAATAGCTCGCCTGGGAAACATCCAGAGAAGTCCAAGATAGTGTTTTTTAGATTGACTGCCACGAGCTGAAACGAATGCAGCCAAGAGCGAGCGTCTGTGACTTACGGTTCAAGAGTTATTCACAGAAACATGGTTCTGAACTTTGCTGCCAGCCGCGAAAGCGAAAATAACCAAGATCGAGCGTCTAAGATTTACTTGTCAATAGCTCGCCTGGGAAACATCCAGTGAAGTCAAAGACAGTGCTTCTATACTAATTGCCAGGCGCTGAGACGAATGCCGCCAAGATCGAGCGTCTATGACTTACGGTTCAAGAATTAGCCTCAGAAACAGTGGGAAACAGTGTTTCTATACTAATTTCCAGGTGCTGAGACGAATGCCGCCAAGATCGAGCGTCTATGACTTACGGTTCAAGAATTAGCCTCAGAAACAGTGGTTCTAAACATGCTGCCAATAGCTCGCCTGGGAAACATCCAGAGAAGTCCAAGATAGTGTTTTTTAGACTGGCTGCCACGAGCTGAAACGAATGCAACCAAGAGCGAGCGTCTGTGACTTACGGTTCAAGAGTTATTCACAGAAACATGGTTCTGAACTTTGCTGCTAGCCGCGAAAGCGAAAGTAACCAAGATCGAGCGTCTAGGATTTACTTGTCAATAGCTCGCCTGGGAAACATCCAGAGAAGTCAAAGACAGTGCTTCTATACTAATTGCCAGGCGCTGAGACAAATGCCGCCAAGATCGAGCGTCTAAGACTTACGCTTCAAGAATTAGCCTCAGAAACAGTGGGAAACAGTGTTTCTATACTAATTGCCAGGCGCTGAGACGAATGCCGCCAAGATCAAGCGTCAAAGACTTATGGTTCAAGAATTAGCCTCAGAAACAGTGGGAAACAGTGCTTTTATACAAATTGTCAGGCGCTGAGACGAATGCCGCCAAGATCGAGCGTCTATGACTTACGGTTCAAGAATTAGCCTCAGAAACAGTGGTTCTAAACATGCTGCCAATAGCTCGCCTGGGAAACATCCAGAGAAGTCCAAGATAGTGTTTTTTAGACTGGCTGCCACGAGCTGAAACGAATGCAGCCAAGAGCGAGCGTGTCACTTACGGTTCAAGAGTTATTCACAGAAACATGGTTCTGAACTTTGCTGCCAGCCGCGAAAGCGAAAGTAACCAAGATCGAGCGTCTAGGATTTACTTGTCAATAGCTCGCCTGGGAAACATCCAGAGAAGTCAAAGACAGTGCTTCTATACTAATTGCCAGGCGCTGAGACGAATGCCGCCAAGATCGAGCGTCTAAGACTTACGGTTCAAGAATTAGCCTCAGAAACATTGGGAAACAGTGTTTCTATACTAATTGCCAGGCGCTGAGACGAATGCCGCCAAGATCAAGCGTCAAAGACTTACGGTTCAAGAATTAGCCTCAGAAACAGTGGGAAACAGTGCTTTTATACTAATTGCCAGGCGCTGAGACGAATGCCGCCAAGATCGAGCGTCTATGACTTACGGTTCAAGAATTAGCCACAGAAACAGTGGTTCTAAACATGCTGCCAATAGCTCGCCTGGGAAACATCCAGAGAAGTCCAAGATAGTGTTTTTTTGACTGGCTGCCACGAGCTGAAACGAATGCAGCCAAGAGCGAGCGTCTGTCACTTACGGTTCAAGAGTTATTCACAGAAACATGGTTCTGAACTTTGCTGCCAGCCGCGAAAGCGAAAATAACCAAGATCGAGCGTCTAGGATTTACTTGTCAATAGCTCGCCTGGGAAACATCCAGAGAAGTCAAAGACAGTGCTTCTATACTAATCGCCAGGCGCTGAGACGAATGCCGCCAAGATCGAGCGTCTATGACTTACGGTTCAAGAATTAGCCTCAGAAACAGTGGGAAACAGTGCTTTTATACTAATTGCCAGGCGCTGAGACGAATGCCGCCAAGATCGAGCGTCTATGACTTACGGTTCAAGAATTAGCCTCAGAAACAGTGTTTCTGAACATGCTGCCAATAGCTCGCCTGGGAAACATCCAGAGAAGTCCAAGATAGTGTTTTTTAGACTGGCTGCCACGAGCTGAAACGAATTTAACCAAGAGCGAGCGTCTGTGACTTACGGTTGAAGAGTTATTCACAGAAACATGGTTCTGAACTTTGCTGCCATCCGCGAAAGCGAAAGTAACCAAGATCGAGCGTCTAGGATTTACTTGTCAATAGCTCGCCTGGGAAACATCCAGAGAAGTCAAAGACAGTGCTTCTATACTAATTGCCAGGCGCTGAGACGAATGCCGCCAAGATCAAGCGTCTAAGACTTACGGTTCAAGAATTAGCCTCAGAAACAGTGGGAAACAGTGCTTCTATACTAATTGCCAGGCGTTGAGACGAATGCCGCCAAGATCGAGCGTCTATGACTTACGGTTCAAGAATTAGCCTCAGAAACAGTGGTTTTGAACATGCTGCCAATAGCTCGCCTGGGAATCATCCAGAGAGGTCCAAGATAGTGTTTTTTAGACTGGCTGCCATGAGCTGAAACGAATGCAACCAAGAGCGAGCGTCTGTGACTTACGGTTCAAGAGTTATTCACAGAAACATGGTTCTGAACTTTGCTGCCAGCCGCGAAAGCGAAAATAACCAAGATCGAGCGTCTAAGATTTACTTGTCAATAGCTCGCCTGGGAAACATCCAGTGAAGTCAAAGACAGTGCTTCTATACTAATTGCCAGGCGCTGAGACGAATGCCGCCAAGATCGAGCGTCTATGACTTACGGTTCAAGAATTAGCCTCAGAAACAGTGGGAAACAGTGCTTCTATACTAATTTCCAGGTGCTGAGACGAATGCCGCCAAGATCGAGCGTCTATGACTTACGGTTCAAGAATTAGCCTCAGAAACAGTGGTTCTAAACATGCTGCCAATAGCTCGCCTGGGAAACATCCAGAGAAGTCCAAGATAGTGTTTTTTAGACTGACTGCCACGAGCTGAAACGAATGCAGCCAAGAGCGAGCGTCTGTGACTTACGGTTCAAGAGTTATTCACAGAAACATGGTTCTGAACTTTGCTGCCAGCCGCGAAAGCGAAAGTAACCAAGATCGAGCGTCTAGGATTTACTTGTCAATAGCTCGCCTGGGAAACATCCAGAGAAGTCAAAGACAGTGCTTCTATACTAATTGCCAGGCGCTGAGACGAATGCCGCCAAGATCAAGCGTCTAAGACTTACGGTTCAAGAATTAGCCTCAGAAACAGTGGGAAACAGTGCTTCTATACTAATTGCCAGGCGTTGAGACGAATGCCGCCAAGATCGAGCGTCTATGACTTACGGTTCAAGAATTAGCCTCAGAAACAGTGGTTTTGAACATGCTGCCAATAGCTCGCCTGGGAAACATCCAGATAAGTCCAAGATAGTGTTTTTTAGACTGGCTGCCATGAGCTGAAACGAATGCAACCAAGAGCGAGCGTCTGTGACTTACGGTTCAAGAGTTATTCACAGAAACATGGTTCTGAACTTTGCTGCCAGCCGCGAAAGCGAAAATAACCAAGATCGAGCGTCTAAGATTTACTTGTCAATAGCTCGCCTGGGAAACATCCAGTGAAGTCAAAGACAGTGCTTCTATACTAATTGCCAGGCGCTGAGACGAATGCCGCCAAGATCGAGCGTCTATGACTTACGGTTCAAGAATTAGCCTCAGAAACAGTGGGAAACAGTGTTTCTATACTAATTTCCAGGTGCTGAGACGAATGCCGCCAAGATCGAGCGTCTATGACTTACGGTTCAAGAATTAGCCTCAGAAACAGTGGTTCTAAACATGCTGCCAATAGCTCGCCTGGGAAACATCCAGAGAAGTCCAAGATAGTGTTTTTTAGACTGACTGCCACGAGCTGAAACGAATGCAGCCAAGAGCGAGCGTCTGTGACTTACGGTTCAAGAGTTATTCACAGAAACATGGTTCTGAACTTTGCTGCCAGCCGCGAAAGCGAAAGTAACCAAGATCGAGCGTCTAGGATTTACTTGTCAATAGCTCGCCTGGGAAACATCCAGAGAAGTCAAAGACAGTGCTTCTATACTAATTGCCAGGCGCTGAGACGAATGCCGCCAAGATCAAGCGTCTAAGACTTACGGTTCAAGAATTAGCCTCAGAAACAGTGGGAAACAGTGCTTCTATACTAATTGCCAGGCGTTGAGACGAATGCCGCCAAGATCGAGCGTCTATGACTTACGGTTCAAGAATTAGCCTCAGAAACAGTGGTTTTGAACATGCTGCCAATAGCTCGCCTGGGAAACATCCAGAGAAGTCCAAGATAGTGTTTTTTAGACTGGCTGCCATGAGCTGAAACGAATGCAACCAAGAGCGAGCGTCTGTGACTTACGGTTCAAGAGTTATTCACAGAAACATGGTTCTGAACTTTGCTGCCAGCCGCGAAAGCGAAAATAACCAAGATCGAGCGTCTAAGATTTACTTGTCAATAGCTCGCCTGGGAAACATCCAGTGAAGTCAAAGACAGTGCTTCTATACTAATTGCCAGGCGCTGAGACGAATGCCGCCAAGATCGAGCGTCTATGACTTACGGTTCAAGAATTAGCCTCAGAAACAGTGGGAAACAGTGTTTCTATACTAATTTCCAGGTGCTGAGACGAATGCCGCCAAGATCGAGCGTCTATGACTTACGGTTCAAGAATTAGCCTCAGAAACAGTGGTTCTAAACATGCTGCCAATAGCTCGCCTGGGAAACATCCAGAGAAGTCCAAGATAGTGTTTTTTAGACTGACTGCCACGAGCTGAAACGAATGCAGCCAAGAGCGAGCGTCTGTGACTTACGGTTCAAGAGTTATTCACAGAAACATGGTTCTGAACTTTGCTGCCAGCCGCGAAAGCGAAAGTAACCAAGATCGAGCGTCTAGGATTTACTTGTCAATAGCTCGCCTGGGAAACATCCAGAGAAGTCAAAGACAGTGCTTCTATACTAATTGCCAGGCGCTGAGACGAATGCCGCCAAGATCAAGCGTCTAAGACTTACGGTTCAAGAATTAGCCTCAGAAACAGTGGGAAACAGTGCTTCTATACTAATTGCCAGGCGTTGAGACGAATGCCGCCAAGATCGAGCGTCTATGACTTACGGTTCAAGAATTAGCCTCAGAAACAGTGGTTTTGAACATGCTGCCAATAGCTCGCCTGGGAAACATCCAGAGAAGTCCAAGATAGTGTTTTTTTTAGACTGGCTGCCACGAGCTGAAACGAATGCAACCAAGAGCGAGCGTCTGTGACTTACGGTTCAAAAGTTATTCACATAAACATGGTTCTGAACTTTGCTGCCAGCCGCGAAAGCGAAAGCAACCAAGATCGAGCGTCTAGGATTTACTTGTGAATAGCTCGCCTGGAAAACATCCAGAGAAGTCAAAGACAGTGCAGCTATACTAATTGCCAGGCGCTGAGACGAATGCCGCCAAGATCAAGCGTCTAAGACTTACGGTTCATGAATTAGCCTCAGAAACAGTGGGAAACAGTGCTTCTATACTAATTGCCAGGCGCTGAGACGAATGCCGCCAAGATCGAGCGTCTATGACTTACGGTTCAAGAATTAGCCTCAGAAACAGTGGTTCTGAACATGCTGCCAATAGCTCGTCTGGGAAACATCCAGAGAAGTCCAAGATAGTGTTTTTTAGACTGGCTGCCACGAGCTGAAACGAATGCAGCCAAGAGCGAGCGTCTGTCACTTACGGTTCAAGAGTTATTCACAGAAACATGGTTCTGAACTTTGCTGCCAGCCGCGAAAGCGAAAATAACCAAGATCGAGCGTCTAGGATTTACTTGTCAATAGCTCGCCTGGGAAACATCCAGTGAAGTCAAAGACAGTGCTTCTATACTAATTGCCAGGCGCTGAGACGAATGCCGCCAAGATCGAGCGTCTATGACTTACGGTTCAAGAATTAGCCTCAGAAACAGTGGGAAACAGTGTTTCTATACTAATTGCCAGGCGCTGAGACGAATGCCGCCAAGATCGAGCGTCTATGACTTACGGTTCAAGAATTAGCCACAGAAACAGTGGTTCTAAACATGCTGCCAATAGCTCGCCTGGGAAACATCCAGAGAAGTCCAAGATAGTGTTTTTTAGACTGGCTGCCACGAGCTGAAACGAATGCAGCCAAGAGCGAGCGTGTCACTTACGGTTCAAGAGTTATTCACAGAAACATGGTTCTGAACTTTGCTGCCAGCCGCGAAAGCGAAAGTAACCAAGATCGAGCGTCTAGGATTTACTTTTCAATAGCTCGCCTGGGAAACATCCAGAGAAGTCAAAGACAGTGCTTCTATACTAATTGCCAGGCGCTGAGACGAATGCCGCCAAGATCGAGCGTCTAAGACTTACGGTTCAAGAATTAGCCTCAGAAACAGTGGTTCTAAACATGCTGCCAATAGCTCGCCTGGGAAACATCCAGAGAAGTCCAAGATAGTGTTTTTTAGACTGACTGCCACGAGCTGAAACGAATGCAGCCAAGAGCGAGCGTCTGTCACTTACGGTTCAAGAGTTATTCACTGAAACATGGTTCTGAACTTTGCTGCCAGCCGCGAAAGCGAAAATAACCAAGATCGAGCGTCTAGGATTTACTTGTCAATAGCTCGCCTGGGAAACATCCAGTGAAGTCAAAGACAGTGCTTCTATACTAATTGCCAGGCGCTGAGACGAATGCCGCCAAGATCAAGCGTCTAAGACTTACGGTTCAAGAATTAGCCTCAGAAACAGTGGGAAACAGTGCTTCTATACTAATTTCCAGGTGCTGAGACGAATGCCGCCAAGATCGAGCGTCTATGACTTACGGTTCAAGAATTAGCCTCAGAAACAGTGGTTCTAAACATGCTGCCAATAGCTCGCCTGGGAAACATCCAGAGAAGTCCAAGATAGTGTTTTTTAGACTGACTGCCACGAGCTGAAACGAATGCAGCCAAGAGCGAGCGTCTGTCACTTACGGTTCAAGAGTTATTCACTGAAAGATGGTTCTGAACTTTGCTGCCAGCCGCGAAAGCGAAAATAACCAAGATCGAGCGTCTAGGATTTACTTGTCAATAGCTCGCCTGGGAAACATCCAGAGAAGTCAAAGACAGTGCTTCTATACTAATTGCCAGGCGCTGAGACGAATGCCGCCAAGATCGAGCGTCTATGACTTACGGTTCAAGAATTAGCCTCAGAAACAGTGGGAAACAGTGCTTCTATACTAATTGCCAGGCGCTGAGACGAATGCCGCCAAGATCGAGCGTCTATGACTTACGGTTCAAGAATTAGCCTCAGAAACAGTGGTTCTGAATATGATGCCAATAGCTCGCCTGGGAAACATCCAGAGAAGTCCAAGATAGTGTTTTTTTTAGACTGGCTGCCACGAGCTGAAACGAATGCAGCCAAGAGCGAGCGTCTGTGACTTACGGTTCAAAAGTTATTCACATAAACATGGTTCTGAACTTTGCTGCCAGCCGCGAAAGCGAAAGCAACCAAGATCGAGCGTCTAGGATTTACTTGTGAATAGCTCGCCTGGAAAACATCCAGAGAAGTCAAAGACAGTGCTTCTATACTAATTGCCAGGCGCTGAGACGAATGCCGCCAAGATCGAGCGTCTAAGACTTACGGTTCAAGAATTAGCCTCAGAAACAGTGGTTCTAAACATGCTGCCAATAGCTCGCCTGGGAAACATCCAGAGAAGTCCAAGATAGTGTTTTTTAGACTGACTGCCACGAGCTGAAACGAATGCAGCCAAGAGCGAGCGTCTGTCACTTACGGTTCAAGAGTTATTCACTGAAACATGGTTCTGAACTTTGCTGCCAGCCGCGAAAGCGAAAATAACCAAGATCGAGCGTCTAGGATTTACTTGTCAATAGCTCGCCTGGGAAACATCCAGTGAAGTCAAAGACAGTGCTTCTATACTAATTGCCAGGCGCTGAGACGAATGCCGCCAAGATCAAGCGTCTAAGACTTACGGTTCAAGAATTAGCCTCAGAAACAGTGGGAAACAGTGCTTCTATACTAATTTCCAGGTGCTGAGACGAATGCCGCCAAGATCGAGCGTCTATGACTTACGGTTCAAGAATTAGCCTCAGAAACAGTGGTTCTAAACATGCTGCCAATAGCTCGCCTGGGAAACATCCAGAGAAGTCCAAGATAGTGTTTTTTAGACTGACTGCCACGAGCTGAAACGAATGCAGCCAAGAGCGAGCGTCTGTCACTTACGGTTCAAGAGTTATTCACTGAAAGATGGTTCTGAACTTTGCTGCCAGCCGCGAAAGCGAAAATAACCAAGATCGAGCGTCTAGGATTTACTTGTCAATAGCTCGCCTGGGAAACATCCAGAGAAGTCAAAGACAGTGCTTCTATACTAATTGCCAGGCGCTGAGACGAATGCCGCCAAGAACGAGCGTCTATGACTTACGGTTCAAGAATTAGCCTCAGAAACAGTGGGAAACAGTGCTTCTATACTAATTGCCAGACGCTGAGACGAATGCCGCCAAGATCGAGCGTCTATGACTTACGGTTCAAGAATTAGCCTCAGAAACAGTGGGAAACAGTGCTTCTATACTAATTGCCAGGCGCTGAGACGAATGCCGCCAAGATCGAGCGTCTATGACTTACGGTTCAAGAATTAGCCTCAGAAACAGTGGTTCTGAACATGCTGCCAATAGCTCGCCTGGGAAACATCCAGAGAAGTCCAAGATAGTGTTTTTTAGACTGGCTGCCACGAGCTGAAACGAATGCAGCCAAGAGCGAGCGTCTGTGACTTACGGTTCAAGAGTTATTCACAGAAACATGGTTCTGAACTTTGCTGCCAGCCGCGAAAGCGAAAATAACCAAGATCGAGCGTCTAGGATTTACTTGTCAATAGCTCGCCTGGGAAACATCCAGTGAAGTCAAAGACAGTGCTTCTATACTAATTGCCAGGCGCTGAGACGAATGCCGCCAAGATCGAGCGTCTATGACTTACGGTTCAAGAATTAGCCTCAGAAACAGTGGGAAACAGTGTTTCTATACTAATTGCCAGGCGCTGAGACGAATGCCGCCAAGATCGAGCGTCTATGACTTACGGTTCAAGAATTAGCCACAGAAACAGTGGTTCTAAACATGCTGCCAATAGCTCGCCTGGGAAACATCCAGAGAAGTCCAAGATAGTGTTTTTTAGACTGGCTGCCACGAGCTGAAACGAATGCAGCCAAGAGCGAGCGTGTCACTTACGGTTCAAGAGTTATTCACAGAAACATGGTTCTGAACTTTGCTGCCAGCCGCGAAAGCGAAAGTAACCAAGATCGAGCGTCTAGGATTTACTTTTCAATAGCTCGCCTGGGAAACATCCAGAGAAGTCAAAGACAGTGCTTCTATACTAATTGCCAGGCGCTGAGATGAATGCCGCCAAGATCGAGCGCCTAAGACTTACGGTTCAAGAATTAGCCTCAGAAACAGTGGTTCTAAACATGCTGCCAATAGCTCGCCTGGGAAACATCCAGAGAAGTCCAAGATAGTGTTTTTTAGACTGACTGCCACGAGCTGAAACGAATGCAGCCAAGAGCGAGCGTCTGTCACTTACGGTTCAAGAGTTATTCACTGAAACATGGTTCTGAACTTTGCTGCCAGCCGCGAAAGCGAAAATAACCAAGATCGAGCGTCTAGGATTTACTTGTCAATAGCTCGCCTGGGAAACATCCAGTGAAGTCAAAGACAGTGCTTCTATACTAATTGCCAGGCGCTGAGACGAATGCCGCCAAGATCAAGCGTCTAAGACTTACGGTTCAAGAATTAGCCTCAGAAAAAGTGGGAAACAGTGCTTCTATACTAATTTCCAGGTGCTGAGACGAATGCCGCCAAGATCGAGCGTCTATGACTTACGGTTCAAGAATTAGCCTCAGAAACAGTGGTTCTAAACATGCTGCCAATAGCTCGCCTGGGAAACATCCAGAGAAGTCCAAGATAGTGTTTTTTAGACTGACTGCCACGAGCTGAAACGAATGCAGCCAAGAGCGAGCGTCTGTCACTTACGGTTCAAGAGTTATTCACTGAAAGATGGTTCTGAACTTTGCTGCCAGCCGCGAAAGCGAAAATAACCAAGATCGAGCGTCTAGGATTTACTTGTCAATAGCTCGCCTGGGAAACATCCAGAGAAGTCAAAGACAGTGCTTCTATACTAATTGCCAGGCGCTGAGACGAATGCCGCCAAGATCGAGCGTCTATGACTTACGGTTCAAGAATTAGCCTCAGAAACAGTGGGAAACAGTGCTTCTATACTAATTGCCAGGCGCTGAGACGAATGCCGCCAAGATCGAGCGTCTATGACTTACGGTTCAAGAATTAGCCTCAGAAACAGTGGTTCTGAATATGATGCCAATAGCTCGCCTGGGAAACATCCAGAGAAGTCCAAGATAGTGTTTTTTTTAGACTGGCTGCCACGAGCTGAAACGAATGCAGCCAAGAGCGAGCGTCTGTGACTTACGGTTCAAAAGTTATTCACATAAACATGGTTCTGAACTTTGCTGCCAGCCGCGAAAGCGAAAGCAACCAAGATCGAGCGTCTAGGATTTACTTGTGAATAGCTCGCCTGGAAAACATCCAGAGAAGTCAAAGACAGTGCAGCTATACTAATTGCCAGGCGCTGAGACGAATGCCGCCAAGATCAAGCGTCTAAGACTTACGGTTCAAGAATTAGCCTCAGAAACAGTGGGAAACAGTGCTTCTATACTAATTGCCAGGCGCTGAGACGAATGCCGCCAAGATCGAGCGTCTATGACTTACGGTTCAAGAATTAGCCTCAGAAACAGTGGTTCTGAACATGCTGCCAATAGCTCGCCTGGGAAACATCCAGAGAAGTCCAAGATAGTGTTTTTTAGACTGACTGCCACGAGCTGAAACGAATGCAGCCAAAAGCGAGCGTCTGTCACTTACGGTTCAAGAGTTATTCACTGAAACATGGTTCTGAACTTTGCTGCCAGCCGCGAAAGCGAAAGTAACCAAGATCGAGCGTCTAGGATTTACTTTTCAATAGCTCGCCTGGGAAACATCCAGAGAAGTCAAAGACAGTGCTTCCATACTAATTGCCAGGCGTTGAGACGAATGCCGCCAAGATCGAGCGTCTATGACTTACGGTTCAAGAATTAGCCTCAGAAACAGTGGTTTTGAACATGCTGCCAATAGCTCGCCTGGGAAACATCCAGAGAAGTCCAAGATAGTGTTTTTTAGACTGGCTGCCACGAGCTGAAACGAATGCAACCAAGAGCGAGGGTCTGTGACTTACGGTTCAAGAGTTATTCACAGAAACATGGTTCTGAACTTTGCTGCTAGCCGCGAAAGCGAAAGTAACCAAGATCGAGCGTCTAGGATTTACTTGTCAATAGCTCGCCTGGGAAACATCCAGAGAAGTCAAAGACAGTGGTTCTATACTAATTGCCAGGCGCTGAGACGAATGCCGCCAAGATCGAGCGTCTAAGACTTACGGTTCAAGAATTAGCCTCAGAAACAGTGGGAAACAGTGCTTTTATACTAATTGCCAGGCGCTGAGACGAATGCCGCCAAGATCGAGCGTCTATGACTTACGGTTCAAGAATTAGCCTCAGAAACAGTGGGAAACAGTGCTTTTATACTAATTGCCAGGCGCTGAGACGAATGCCGCCAAGATCGAGCGTCTATGACTTACGGTTCAAGAATTAGCCTCAGAAACAGTGTTTCTGAACATGCTGCCAATAGCTCGCCTGGGAAACATCCAGAGAAGTCCAAGATAGTGTTTTTTAGACTGGCTGCCACGAGCTGAAACGAATTTAACCAAGAGCGAGCGTCTGTGACTTACGGTTCAAGAGTTATTCACAGAAACATGGTTCTGAACTTTGCTGCCAGCCGCGAAAGCGAAAGTAACCAAGATCGAGCGTCTAGGATTTACTTGTCAATAGCTCGCCTGGGAAACATCCAGAGAAGTCAAAGACAGTGCTTCTATACTAATTGCCAGGCGCTGAGACGAATGCCGCCAAGATCAAGCGTCTAAGACTTACGGTTCAAGAATTAGCCTCAGAAACAGTGGGAAACAGTGCTTCTATACTAATTGCCAGGCGTTGAGACGAATGCCGCCAAGATCGAGCGTCTATGACTTACGGTTCAAGAATTAGCCTCAGAAACAGTGGTTTTGAACATGCTGCCAATAGCTCGCCTGGGAAACATCCAGAGAAGTCCAAGATAGTGTTTTTTAGACTGGCTGCCATGAGCTGAAACGAATGCAACCAAGAGCGAGCGTCTGTGACTTACGGTTCAAGAGTTATTCACAGAAACATGGTTCTGAACTTTGCTGCCAGCCGCGAAAGCGAAAATAACCAAGATCGAGCGTCTAAGATTTACTTGTCAATAGCTCGCCTGGGAAACATCCAGTGAAGTCAAAGACAGTGCTTCTATATTAATTGCCAGGCGCTGAGACGAATGCCGCCAAGATCGAGCGTCTATGACTTACGGTTCAAGAATTAGCCTCAGAAACAGTGGGAAACAGTGCATCTATACTAATTTCCAGGTGCTGAGACGAATGCCGCCAAGATCGAGCGTCTATGACTTACGGTTCAAGAATTAGCCTCAGAAACAGTGTTTCTGAACATGCTGCCAATAGCTCGCCTGGGAAACATCCAGAGAAGTCCAAGATAGTGTTTTTTAGACTGGCTGCCACGAGCTGAAACGAATTTAACCAAGAGCGAGCGTCTGTGACTTACGGTTCAAGAGTTATTCACAGAAACATGGTTCTGAACTTTGCTGCCAGCCGCGAAAGCGAAAGTAACCAAGATCGAGCGTCTAGGATTTACTTGTCAATAGCTCGCCTGGGAAACATCCAGAGAAGTCAAAGACAGTGCTTCTATACTAATTGCCAGGCGCTGAGACGAATGCCGCCAAGATCAAGCGTCTAAGACTTACGGTTCAAGAATTAGCCTCAGAAACAGTGGGAAACAGTGCTTCTATACTAATTGCCAGGCGTTGAGACGAATGCCGCCAAGATCGAGCGTCTATGACTTACGGTTCAAGAATTAGCCTCAGAAACAGTGGTTTTGAACATGCTGCCAATAGCTCGCCTGGGAAACATCCAGAGAAGTCCAAGATAGTGTTTTTTAGACTGGCTGCCATGAGCTGAAACGAATGCAACCAAGAGCGAGCGTCTGTGACTTACGGTTCAAGAGTTATTCACAGAAACATGGTTCTGAACTTTGCTGCCAGCCGCGAAAGCGAAAATAACCAAGATCGAGCGTCTAAGATTTACTTGTCAATAGCTCGCCTGGGAAACATCCAGTGAAGTCAAAGACAGTGCTTCTATACTAATTGCCAGGCGCTGAGACGAATGCCGCCAAGATCGAGCGTCTATGACTTACCGTTCAAGAATTAGCCTCAGAAACAGTGGGAAACAGTGTTTCTATACTAATTTCCAGGTGCTGAGACGAATGCCGCCAAGATCGAGCGTCTATGACTTACGGTTCAAGAATTAGCCTCAGAAACAGTGGTTCTAAACATGCTGCCAATAGCTCGCCTGGGAAACATCCAGAGAAGTCCAAGATAGTATTTTTTAGACTGACTGCCACGAGCTGAAACGAATGCAGCCAAGAGCGAGCGTCTGTGACTTACGGTTCAAGAGTTATTCACAGAAACATGGTTCTGAACTTTGCTGCCAGCCGCGAAAGCGAAAGTAACCAAGATCGAGCGTCTAGGATTTACTTGTCAATAGCTCGCCTGGGAAACATCCAGAGAAGTCAAAGACAGTGCTTCTATACTAATTGCCAGGCGCTGAGACGAATGCCGCCAAGATCAAGCGTCTATGACTTACGGTTCAAGAATTAGCCTCAGAAACAGTGGTTTTGAACATGCTGCCAAAAGCTCGCCTGGGAAACATCCAGAGAAGTCCAAGATAGTATTTTTTAGACTGACTGCCACGAGCTGAAACGAATGCAGCCAAGAGCGAGCGTCTGTGACTTACGGTTCAAGAGTTATTCACAGAAACATGGTTCTGAACTTTGCTGCCAGCCGCGAAAGCGAAAGTAACCAAGATCGAGCGTCTAGGATTTACTTGTCAATAGCTCGCCTGGGAAACATCCAGAGAAGTCAAAGACAGTGCTTCTATACTAATTGCCAGGCGCTGAGACGAATGCCGCCAAGATCAAGCGTCTAAGACTTACGGTTCAAGAATTAGCCTCAGAAACAGTGGGAAACAGTGCTTCTATACTAATTGCCAGGCGCTGAGACGAATGCCGCCAAGATC
Organism: Rhinoderma darwinii; assembly: GCF_050947455.1. Taxonomy (NCBI): domain Eukaryota; kingdom Metazoa; phylum Chordata; class Amphibia; order Anura; family Rhinodermatidae; genus Rhinoderma; species Rhinoderma darwinii. The sequence continues at coordinate 115,404 of NW_027463872.1, forward strand.
GAGCGTCTATGACTTACGGTTCAAGAATTAGCCTCAGAAACAGTGGTTCTGAACATGCTGCCAATAGCTCGCCTGGGAAACATCCAGAGAAGTCCAAGATAGTGTTTTTTAGACTGGCTGCCACGAGCTGAAAGGAATGCAGCCAAGAGCGAGCGTCTGTGACTTACGGTTCAAGAGTTATTCACAGAAACATGGTTCTGAACTTTGCTGCCAGCCGCGAAAGCGAAAATAACCAAGATCGAGCGTCTAGGATTTACTTGTCAATAGCTCGCCTGGGAAACATCCAGTGAAGTCAAAGACAGTGCTTCTATACTAATTGCCAGGCGCTGAGACGAATGCCGCCAAGATCGAGCGTCTATGACTTACGATTCAAGAATTAGCCTCAGAAACAGTGGGAAACAGTGCTTCTATACTAATTTCCAGGTGCTGAGACGAATGCCGCCAAGATCGAGCGTCTATGACTTACGGTTCAAGAATTAGCCTCAGAAACAGTGGTTCTAAACATGCTGCCAATAGCTCGCCTGAGAAACATCCAGAGAAGTCCAAGATAGTGTTTTTTAGACTGACTGCCACGAGCTGAAACGAATGCAGCCAAAAGCGAGCGTCTGTCACTTACGGTTCAAGAGTTATTCACTGAAACATGGTTCTGAACTTTGCTGCCAGCCGCGAAAGCGAAAGTAACCAAGATCGAGCGTCTAGGATTTACTTTTCAATAGCTCGCCTGGGAAACATCCAGAGAAGTCAAAGACAGTGCTTCTATACTAATTGCCAGGCGTTGAGACGAATGCCGCCAAGATCGAGCGTCTATGACTTACGGTTCAAGAATTAGCCTCAGAAACAGTGGTTTTGAACATGCTGCCAATAGCTCGCCTGGGAAACATCCAGAGAAGTCCAAGATAGTGTTTTTTAGACTGGCTGCCACGAGCTGAAACGAATGCAACCAAGAGCGAGGGTCTGTGACTTACGGTTCAAGAGTTATTCACAGAAACATGGTTCTGAACTTTGCTGCTAGCCGCGAAAGCGAAAGTAACCAAGATCGAGCGTCTAGGATTTACTTGTCAATAGCTCGCCTGGGAAACATCCAGAGAAGTCAAAGACAGTGGTTCTATACTAATTGCCAGGCGCTGAGACGAATGCCGCCAAGATCGAGCGTCTAAGACTTACGGTTCAAGAATTAGCCTCAGAAACAGTGGGAAACAGTGCTTTTATACTAATTGCCAGGCGCTGAGACGAATGCCGCCAAGATCGAGCGTCTATGACTTACGGTTCAAGAATTAGCCTCAGAAACAGTGGGAAACAGTGCTTTTATACTAATTGCCAGGCGCTGAGACGAATGCCGCCAAGATCGAGCGTCTATGACTTACGGTTCAAGAATTAGCCTCAGAAACAGTGTTTCTGAACATGCTGCCAATAGCTCGCCTGGGAAACATCCAGAGAAGTCCAAGATAGTGTTTTTTAGACTGGCTGCCACGAGCTGAAACGAATTTAACCAAGAGCGAGCGTCTGTGACTTACGGTTCAAGAGTTATTCACAGAAACATGGTTCTGAACTTTGCTGCCAGCCGCGAAAGCGAAAGTAACCAAGATCGAGCGTCTAGGATTTACTTGTCAATAGCTCGCCTGGGAAACGTCCAGAGAAGTCAAAGACAGTGCTTCTATACTAATTGCCAGGCGCTGAGACGAATGCCGCCAAGATCAAGCGTCTAAGACTTACGGTTCAAGAATTAGCCTCAGAAACAGTGGGAAACAGTGCTTCTATACTAATTGCCAGGCGTTGAGACGAATGCCGCCAAGATCGAGCGTCTATGACTTACGGTTCAAGAATTAGCCTCAGAAACAGTGGTTTTGAACATGCTGCCAATAGCTCGCCTGGGAAACATCCAGAGAAGTCCAAGATAGTGTTTTTTAGACTGGCTGCCATGAGCTGAAACGAATGCAACCAAGAGCGAGCGTCTGTGACTTACGGTTCAAGAGTTATTCACAGAAACATGGTTCTGAACTTTGCTGCCAGCCGCGAAAGCGAAAATAACCAAGATCGAGCGTCTAAGATTTACTTGTCAATAGCTCGCCTGGGAAACATCCAGTGAAGTCAAAGACAGTGCTTCTATATTAATTGCCAGGCGCTGAGACGAATGCCGCCAAGATCGAGCGTCTATGACTTACGGTTCAAGAATTAGCCTCAGAAACAGTGGGAAACAGTGCATCTATACTAATTTCCAGGTGCTGAGACGAATGCCGCCAAGATCGAGCGTCTATGACTTACGGTTCAAGAATTAGCCTCAGAAACAGTGTTTCTGAACATGCTGCCAATAGCTCGCCTGGGAAACATCCAGAGAAGTCCAAGATAGTGTTTTTTAGACTGGCTGCCACGAGCTGAAACGAATTTAACCAAGAGCGAGCGTCTGTGACTTACGGTTCAAGAGTTATTCACAGAAACATGGTTCTGAACTTTGCTGCCAGCCGCGAAAGCGAAAGTAACCAAGATCGAGCGTCTAGGATTTACTTGTCAATAGCTCGCCTGGGAAACATCCAGAGAAGTCAAAGACAGTGCTTCTATACTAATTGCCAGGCGCTGAGACGAATGCCGCCAAGATCAAGCGTCTAAGACTTACGGTTCAAGAATTAGCCTCAGAAACAGTGGGAAACAGTGCTTCTATACTAATTGCCAGGCGTTGAGACGAATGCCGCCAAGATCGAGCGTCTATGACTTACGGTTCAAGAATTAGCCTCAGAAACAGTGGTTTTGAACATGCTGCCAATAGCTCGCCTGGGAAACATCCAGAGAAGTCCAAGATAGTGTTTTTTAGACTGGCTGCCATGAGCTGAAACGAATGCAACCAAGAGCGAGCGTCTGTGACTTACGGTTCAAGAGTTATTCACAGATACATGGTTCTGAACTTTGCTGCCAGCCGCGAAAGCGAAAATAACCAAGATCGAGCGTCTAAGATTTACTTGTCAATAGCTCGCCTGGGAAACATCCAGTGAAGTCAAAGACAGTGCTTCTATACTAATTGCCAGGCGCTGAGACGAATGCCGCCAAGATCGAGCGTCTATGACTTACCGTTCAAGAATTAGCCTCAGAAACAGTGGGAAACAGTGTTTCTATACTAATTTCCAGGTGCTGAGACGAATGCCGCCAAGATCGAGCGTCTATGACTTACGGTTCAAGAATTAGCCTCAGAAACAGTGGTTCTAAACATGCTGCCAATAGCTCGCCTGGGAAACATCCAGAGAAGTCCAAGATAGTATTTTTTAGACTGACTGCCACGAGCTGAAACGAATGCAGCCAAGAGCGAGCGTCTGTGACTTACGGTTCAAGAGTTATTCACAGAAACATGGTTCTGAACTTTGCTGCCAGCCGCGAAAGCGAAAGTAACCAAGATCGAGCGTCTAGGATTTACTTGTCAATAGCTCGCCTGGGAAACATCCAGAGAAGTCAAAGACAGTGCTTCTATACTAATTGCCAGGCGCTGAGACGAATGCCGCCAAGATCAAGCGTCTAAGACTTACGGTTCAAGAATTAGCCTCAGAAACAGTGGGAAACAGTGCTTCTATACTAATTGCCAGGCGTTGAGACGAATGCCGCCAAGATCGAGCGTCTATGACTTACGGTTCAAGAATTAGCCTCAGAAACAGTGGTTTTGAACATGCTGCCAAAAGCTCGCCTGGGAAACATCCAGAGAAGTCCAAGATAGTGTTTTTTAGACTGGCTGCCATGAGCTGAAACGAATGCAACCAAGAGCGAGCGTCTGTGACTTACGGTTCAAGAGTTATTCACAGAAACATGGTTCTGAACTTTGCTGCCAGCCGCGAAAGCGAAAATAACCAAGATCGAGCGTCTAAGATTTACTTGTCAATAGCTCGCCTGGGAAACATCCAGTGAAGTCAAAGACAGTGCTTCTATACTAATTGCCAGGCGCTGAGACGAATGCCGCCAAGATCGAGCGTCTATGACTTACGGTTCAAGAATTAGCCTCAGAAACAGTGGGAAACAGTGTTTCTATACTAATTTCCAGGTGCTGAGACGAATGCCGCCAAGATCGAGCGTCTATGACTTACGGTTCAAGAATTAGCCTCAGAAACAGTGGTTCTAAACATGCTGCCAATAGCTCGCCTGGGAAACATCCAGAGAAGTCCAAGATAGTGTTTTTTAGACTGACTGCCACGAGCTGAAACGAATGCAGCCAAGAGCGAGCGTCTGTGACTTACGGTTCAAGAGTTATTCACAGAAACATGGTTCTGAACTTTGCTGCCAGCCGCGAAAGCGAAAGTAACCAAGATCGAGCGTCTAGGATTTACTTGTCAATAGCTCGCCTGGGAAACATCCAGAGAAGTCAAAGACAGTGCTTCTATACTAATTGCCAGGCGCTGAGACGAATGCCGCCAAGATCAAGCGTCTAAGACTTACGGTTCAAGAATTAGCCTCAGAAACAGTGGGAAACAGTGCTTCTATACTAATTGCCAGGCGTTGAGACGAATGCCGCCAAGATCGAGCGTCTATGACTTACGGTTCAAGAATTAGCCTCAGAAACAGTGGTTTTGAACATGCTGCCAATAGCTCGCCTGGGAA